>NW_003101680.1:2921741-3074201 GCF_000003855.2 Blastomyces gilchristii SLH14081 | reverse complement strand
AGAGTACCAACGTGTCCCGTTTGCCTGGAGCGAGGGGACGAGACGACAGGCTTGCTGACGATCATATGCCAGCATGTTTTTCACTGTACATGCTTGCAAAAATGGAAAGGGAGCGGATGTCCCGTGTGTCGGTATACACAGGACGAATTTGGCAAAAGGGCAGCTCAGACGTTTGATTTCGACCAGGGCCCCACCGAGTGCCAAGTGTGCCATTCAGAGGTGAATCTGTGGCTATGTTTGATCTGCGGCAACATTGGCTGTGGCCGCTACGACGAAGCACATGCCTTTGCACACTTCAAGGAGACGTCCCACGCCTTCGCCATGGACCTAGCTTCTCAGCGTGTATGGGACTACGTGGGCGACGGCTATGTGCACCGGATCATTCAAAATAAGTCTGACGGCAAACTGGTCGAGCTGCCCGCGGCGGGCGAGAGTGCCCTTGATCCACCGGACTGGGGCGATGCCGTGCCCCGCGAGAAGCTGGAGAACATGAGTGTGGAATACACGCACCTGCTAACTAGCCAACTGGAAAGCCAGCGGACCTATTTCGAAGAAGTGGTCGAGCGCGCCGCTGACAAGGCGTCCGTTGCGAGCGCAGCGGCCTCCGCTGCACAGGAGGCTGCGGAGACGGCGACGAAGAACCTCTCCGCGCTCCAAGCGCAATATGACACGCTGCTCAACGAGACGATACCGAATCTGGAGCGCGATAAGGGTCGTGCGGAGCGGCGGGCGGAGAAGTTTGAGACCATGGCGCATCGGATGGAGAAGGAGTGGCGCGAGGAGAAGGCTTTGAACGGCAGTCTGATGGAGAAGGTGGAGTTTTTGAATGGGGAGGTGCAGAAGTTGACGGCTGCGAATGAGGATTTGAAGGAGCAGAATCGCGATTTGAGCTTTTTTATTAGTGGGGCGGAGAGGTTGAGGGATCAGGGGGAGGATGTGGTGGAGGGGACGGTTAGTGTTCCGGAGCCGGAGGAGGGGGCCGGAGCGGGTAAGCGGAGGAAGGGGAAAGGGAAGGGAAGGGGGAGGAAGTAGTGTTTTTGATATTGGGGAGTAGATGTGCCTTTCTCTTTTGGTTATTGTTTATCTGTGTACATACAAAAGATGTATGTACGGGGAGGACGAAGGTTGGTTGGTTTGTGATTGAAGGATGAAACCCCTTTTTGAATACATTATCATGCCCTCCAAAATCCTGAAGTCCATGGGAACGGGCAGGGGACATTGACACGCGCTTACAAGGTGAAAAGGAAACAAGAAGAGAATGAAACCTACGGAACTCAGATACATTTTATCAACACTAACTATCGTGGCAACACTCCCCCCCCCTTCCTTCAACGTCCACGATATCCCTCCCCTGCACCAATTCGTTCACGGGTATCCTTTTTAGCTGTGCTTAAGGCGGCTCATCCCGTTTCCTCCCTCCCTCCCTCCAACCCCGGCTCGGGGCTCGGGCCTTGACCCTTCTAACAAGCCTCTAACCCCCCTAGTGGGGAAGGGTTCGGGCGGGGTTTTTCTTTTTTGTTCGCCTGAGGGAAAGTTCTTTTGCTGCTGTTGTATGTACTGTACATTACATATGACTGAAGCATGATGCGGGCAATGGTGTATAATTTGGAGATAAAGATGTACTGCTCCAGATGCATGTTTGTACATGTACAATAAAGCCATTTTTTCTTTCGCATTGCGGATTGTACGGGGTTTTGATGGGAACGGATGTGCATGTTTGGGTAAAATGTGCATGGGGTGTCTGTCCCCCATTACAGATGTTTATTTTCTCCTTATGCCTACTGTAAATATATAGAATAGTACCATTCAGATGACGGACCCAAAGAACAAGATAAACAAAAGGTCAAAGACAGCTTCCAAGTTAGTTAATCAAATATTTGAAAATGCAAATACGCTGTGTTCAATTACACTGGTAAGGTTTTCAGCTGGCGGAACTCCAGCCTCTATGTGTTGCCTGTCGGGATTCAGGATGATCCTCCCGCAGCAGGCAATTGGAGGTAGGCTACAGTAAAACCTCCCCAAAGGGCCTTGAAATCCCGTCTCAGGTCCATTCTGCTCTGCCCGTTCCATACACTGGGCTCTGTGTCAACGATTTTTTTTTTTTTTTTGTAACGGTATTTAAAACGGGCCCGAGGCCTGGCTGGCTATCCAACCATGTGGAATGAGGATATAGGTTCCTGTTCTTGCCCGCGGCCCTGATTGAGATAGATATATGTCATATCGGTGAGCTTGTTCGGTTGTGAAGCGGTCTGGTCTAGAACAACTTTTGCAGCCGTCCATTTGGGCTTGCTTCTTCTTGCTCCTTGCCGTTTGTTTCTTTTCTTTTCTTTTCTTTTTTTCTTTTTCATGATAGATAAGAAGTTGGCAGATATTGAGAAATGGGCTGGGTTTGTCATGAAAAATGGGAGCTGTCACGCGACAGGGCGTTTTCTTTTCTTTCCTTTTTTTGTTACCTAGGTAGTTAGTTGGGCTTGTGTGAGGTGAAGCCATTGTTTGATTAAGCCCTTGCGGGAGAGCCCAGAGGAAAGGAAGCTTACCCGGAGACAGCGGGAGTGAAGGGGAGGGGGGAGGGAGCGAGAAGATTGTCGGAAAGTTAAGCTTTGCTGGATAGAACTAGGGACGACGGAAGGTTGGATGGCTGATTGGTATGTTGTGCATTTAAAGCTATAAGGTGTACACAGTAAACGTGGTGGAGAGGGATTTAGTTGCGGTGAGTGTCCAGTCCATGCTGTTCCTGAACTTGGGGTGCCTTTTTTTGGGGCGGTACAGGCGGAATAACGACGCAGAGCGGCTTTTTGGCGGGAAAGAAAGGGTTGGGTCTCGCTAAATTCCCTTGCTCTCTTCGCTCGTATCGGACTAAGGGCTAATCAGGAGGAGTGATCCGGATTATTGTCCGTCTGAAATGCATAACCCGAAAACCCCAATCGATTGGTTTGCTTGTATGGGTATTGGGGAAATCCGTGTATGAACGTGGCGGAGATGGCACACAATCAGCATCGGGACAATAGAAACCCGCATGGGCTACTCCGTTTCTAGCTGCGTAGTTGTATCATCTCCTCGAGGGCTAAACGGGCAAGATCAAAAGAACAACGGAAACAGGGTAAACCCATCTAGCCATCATGTGGCTAGTTTCCTTCTTCTATTATTGAATCTTTCGCTCAGTGTATTAGGGACCCTCCGCGCGTCTCCCTCCCTTCATCACGGCGCCCACAGAGATTCCTCCTCCTCCCGTTCCCGCTCCCACAGAAGGTCAGGAACCCCCCGCTAGGCGACGCAGGAGTCTTGGCATGCCAAGATAGTTCCGCTGCGCTCAGACCGCTCCTCTCATGCACGACGACGTCGACCTTGCTCCGTGTCACGCCATCAAGCACAGTGATTGGCTCCTGCGACCTTGTCCTGGGCCTCCTCTGCAAAAGCCGGCGTCATCGGGTGCTTGGATCAGCGCGGCGGTGGGTCACGTGGCAGATGTTCCTCCCCCGCTATCCAATGGGAATGAGGCTTGGGGGTCTTGGATAGGGGACAGGGGGATAGCCGACGAGGTTCAAACGGGCAGCGAAGGTGGGAGAACGGAGAAAAGAGGAAGACAGGTCAGAAACCCTGGTACAGTCCTTCGTACTACCCTGGTGTTTCATTTTCCACCGCAGCGGGCTTCCGAGACTTGGTAAGGCAGACCAAAGTCAGTCAGGCCCCAGGCAATAAACTCCACTTCGAGCTAACCCAATCCGAACTACTGCCACGGAATATTATGTCATGAGCACGTGGAAGGTCTCTGATTGGTCCAGACGTTAGCAGCGCTTGGCAGAAGGCTAAAGGCGTTTAGTTGCTCGCGCTAATCCGAAAATATCGAACAAGAGAGGCTGAGTTGAGCATGCTGAGATAACCATCATAACCTGGGGCGAAGACAGCCGCCAAGGCACTACCAGCCTTCTGAACAACTTCGAGACGCCAGCAGCCAGGATCATATCATGGATGATAACATCCCGACGAACAGCCTACAGGCCATGACGGAGATCAGCTTTGCGCCTGTTGGATATTCCCTCCCTGTCTATTATCATTCTTTTTCCTGAAAAACGAGGCACAACAATTATTATACTCCGTACATACGCCAAACAGAGAAAACAAAACGGCTACCAGGCTTTAGGTTTGCTAGTGTGGAAACTTTTACTAACGGGCGACTCTGACCGCGATTGGCCAATCGATATATCCAAAATTCCTTGCCAGCCTATCCAGTCGACTTCGGTATGATGATCAAAGAATGTACTTGTGGGGGGTGGTGCGTCACACCAATAATAGAAACACAATCTCATTGAGAAAGAGAATTGAGGAGGCTCTTGAGCCCTGAGCAGTGAGCACAGAGCAGACAGGGTGTGGAGACAGTGGAGAGAAAATAATGCTTTAGCATAGTAGAAGCCTCAAGCGCTGAGATCGGTGCATTTTGAACAGTCCTGCCCACCTGCCCAGGCTGCCCACGGAAGTGCGGGCCATTTTGGCGGAACTCGCCAAGAACCAAGGCTTCCCACTGGTCAGGACGGCTTGCGCTATCCATGGCTCTGCCTGAAGCCAAGAACCTTGAGGCCGCGGCGGAGAGGGGGCGATTTCATCATCGGAAATGCCGGAGCATTTTGTTATCGGGGCTTGGTACTGTGAGAGGAATCCCGGAGGCGATTGTATAAAGCCGACGATATTCCCACTCTGGCTGGTTCGTTGCCCTTCTCATCTTGCCAGGCATTCTTTCCCTTCTATAGTAACAATAACTAATATCAAATCTTTCACTTTTCTCCACATTAGATTTGACGTCAAAGAGGAAGCTACTATCCATTCGTCATCAGTCCTTCGTTCTTCCCTTCTTGCCTTCTTGGAAAGGCAGGGTAAAGATTGATATATATTGTCATCACGCTGCAGCTCTATATATGATATCCAGGATAATAATGAGACTGGCTCACCCATAGTCGTTGATATTCTCTAGCTATATCATCCTCTTGTCTTGTTAGACTTCCGTCTGGTGGGTCATTCCGGTTTCCCGACTTTTAACAGCCATCAGATCGTACTAATCATTGTGCCTTTCGTCCGTGCTTCTAGATCTATATACCGAATGGGTCTACTGACCCAACAACATCTTTTGGTTATTCAAGCTCCGAATCTCACCACGCCTCTTTTTAGGCCATTCTACGTTTCCACTTCGCTTGATTACGGCTAATATCCCGGTTACCAATCTGCTCATTCGTCTTTAACAACTCTTTTCCGAAACCCTTGATCTGTTTGTAGCAGACACGATCACCAAACGATCTAGTGCCTACCCGTTCAAAGGAAATAAACACAAGTTACAAATATCATAGGAAGGTCTCCGCGCAATGGGACGCCCCAAGGAGTATGCTAAACAAGAGTATGAGAAACATCCTTTTCTGCTTTCTATCGACGAGATTACCCAGGTCCTTAATACGAACACGGAAACTGGCCTATCCGATGTCAACGTCGCGAAACTCCAAGATGAGTATGGGCCCAACCGCTTGCACGGGGAGGGGGCAGCGAGGTGGTATACTCTGCTGGGGAAACAAATTTCAAATGCCATGATCCTGGTACGTATCTTCTCATTTCTAAATTCTCTTGATTCTTGTTGCATCAGATTCCCACCACTATTCCACCAAGGCTTTCGGGGCCCGTCCACAATCTCAATGCCGTTGTTCATTCATGATTGCAGCCGCGTTTCACTCGTTTATGTCTCTCTACTCTGCCATCTAGTAGTTGTGTGGTGTTTTTTGCCATGTGCTCTTAGATGAACGATGTGGAGGGTCGAAAAGAACGTAGTTCGCCAAACAACTGGTCGTAGATGACCTTTATTTCTGTGTTGCCTACATGATCCTCAACCCTTTCTGATACCCCGAGACCCTTCACAGCTGCTATTGCCTTGTCTTATCGCGTTGGATTTTCCGGAGCTTTATTGTGCACAACCATGTTTTGGGAACTATATAGTAATTTGTATTTTTCGGACCAGGTCCTTGTTTTAGCCATGGCCCTCTCATTCGGTGTTTCCGACTACGTTGAAGGAGCTGTGATCACCGCTGTTATCGTGATAAATGTCGCTGTCGGTTTCTACCAAGAATTCAAGGCGGAAAAGAAGATGGAGTCTCTCCGCTCCCTCTCCTCGCCATCCGCCACCGTAATTAGAAATGGCCATGAGATAACCATCCCATCCGGCGAAGTTGTACCAGGCGATATTGTTCAGGTCAAAATGGGAGACACCATTCCTGCTGACCTTCGACTCTTCGAAGCCATGAATCTCGAGTGCGATGAGAAGATCCTAACAGGTGAGGCTGTTCCGGTGGCCAAGGAAACCGATTTCAGCCCTACTGGAACTGAGCTGGAGACTGGCGTCGGAGACCGCCTGAACATGGCTTACTCGTCTGCAACTGTCACCAAAGGCCGTGGTCGCGGCATCATCGTCTTCACCGGCATGTACACCGAGATCGGTAAAATTGCACAATCTATGCAAGGTAAAAAGCGCAAAGCTGGTCGTTCTATGTCCCGAAAGAAGCATGGAAACATGCAACCACTCAAGGGTGGCGCTCTTCGCGTCTGGGACAGCATCGGTAAATTCCTTGGCCTCACAGAGGGGACACCATTGCAGATCAAGCTTAGCAAATTGGCCTACGTACTATTCGGATGCGCTCTCTTGCTTGCTATTATTGTCTTCGGTGTTAATCGCTTCAACGTTACAAGCGAGGTGGCCATCTACGCCATTTCTACAGGTATGTGCTGAAATCCAGATCTCACATTTTAACTGCAGAATGATTTATTCTTTACTAACATTTTTATCTTACCTTTTCCTTAGGTATTGCTATCATTCCTGAGTCCCTTATTGCTGTCCTAACCATCACTATGGTTGTTGGCATGACCCAGATGAGAAAGCGGAAAGTGGTTGTCCGGCAACTAAGTGCTCTTGAGGCTCTGGGCGGTGTCACTAATATCTGCTCTGACAAAACGGGAACACTTACCCAAGGCCAAATGGTAACCCGCAAGGCCTGGATTCCTGGTGTTGGTATTTATAGCCTCCAAAAGTCCGATGATGCCACCAATCCCACTCGAGGGATTATCACTTTAGGGAAATATCCAGCTTCGAAACAGGAGGCAGAACTGGAGCGGGAGCGCAAACGTGCTGAGCAGGACGCACTGCGTTCTACAGCTGGCTTAAAATTCGATATCCCCGCTGAGAAAGAGGAACGTGACCAACGTCGCAACGAGGAACGCAACGAAGGCCCGTCAGAAAAGGAGGACGATGCTGAGCAGAATGCGCTTCCTGAGATGGTCCCAGAACTCGAGGCATTTGTCCAATGTGCCGCGCTGTGTAATTTAGCAACTGTTCGCCATGATCCAGAGTCCGATAGCTGGCAGACCATGGGCGACCCTACTGAGGTTGCGCTCCAAGTGTTCTCTCACCGATTTGGTCTTGGAAAAAAGACTCTTGAAACCGAACAAGGCTGGAAGCAACTAGCTGAGTACCCCTTTGACAGTAGTGTGAAGCGTATGACAGTTATCTACCGCCACGCCGGTGAACCTGGAACCATTGTTTTCACGAAAGGTGCTGTCGAACGGATCCTTGACCTTTGCACCACCGTTGGGATGGGAGACAGTCAAGAGCCCATGACTCCAAAACTTAAGGAAGATATCCTTGAGCAAATGGACTTCCTTGCTGGACAGGGTCTACGTGTGCTTGGAATCGCGCGGAAACCTGGCCCTGTTGAAGTTGACCCTCATTCGCAAATCCCCCGAGAGGAATTCGAGAAAGATTTGACACTTCTCGGTCTGGCTGGTTTGTATGATCCCCCTCGGTTGGAAACTAAGGATGCCGTTAAAGGTATGTTTCAAATTTACTTGTTTATCTCACTTAACATTGAGGCAGTCACTAACTTCGTTCCCAGAATGTACTATGGCTGGAATTCGTGTTCACATGCTTACTGGTGATCATCCATCAACCGCTACAGCCATTGCAAAGGAAGTTGGTATCCTTCCACGCAACCCGGGAGCGTTATCAGCCGAGGAGGCGAACTCTTTGGTGAAAACAGCTGCAGAGTTTGACGGCTTGACTGATGAGGAAATCGATGCCTTGCCTTCTCTCCCTTTGGTAATTGCACGGTGCGCCCCTGATACAAAAACTCGAATGATCGCTGCTCTCCATCGTCGCCACAGATACTGTGCCATGACTGGAGACGGTGTAAATGACGCTCCATCACTCCAAGCTGCAGATGTTGGTATCGCTATGGGCATGGCTGGTTCAGATGTGGCTAAGTCTGCCTCTGATATTGTGCTCACGGATGATAATTTCGCAAGCATTGTCAATGCAATTGAGGAAGGTAGACGCATGTTTGAAAATATTCAGAAATTCATTCTCCATCTTCTCACTTCCAACGTGGGTGAAGTTGTACTCCTTATTGTCGGACTTGGTTTCCAGGACAAGTCAGGGATCTCCGTTTTCCCGCTCTCACCGCTGCAGATTCTCTGGATTAACATGTTGACATCTTCATTCCCTGCGTTTGGCCTTGGTCGCGAAAAGGCCTCTACCTCCGTGATGCATCGTCCACCACACGATACCAAAAAAGGTGTCTTCACTTGGCAAATAATCGCGGACATGATGGTCTACGGTGTCATCATGGGAGCCTGTACGCTTCTCACGTTCGTCATTGTGGTATATGGTGTCGGGAATGGACAAGACGATCTGGGACTCGATTGTAACGGTTCGTCCAATGATGGCTGCGATGTCGTGTTCCGTGCCCGTGCCGCCGTCTTCGCTGAACTCACATGGCTCATCCTCATCTCCGCATGGGAATTTAAACACCTTCGCAACAGCATGTTCAATCTAGATCCGCTGCGTGATCGTAGCGAGGACCGTTTCCCCTCAATCCCACTCTTCCACGACGTATATGAGAACAAATTCCTCTTCTGGGCTGTGGTTATCGGGTTCGTCTCAGTCTTTCCCGCCGTCTATATCCCCGGCCTAAACACGCAAGTTTTCAAGCACCGTGGTATAACCTGGGAATGGGCATTGGCATTTGGATCCATATTTATATTCGTGCTTGGCGTGGAGGCTTGGAAGCTGGTAAAACGAAGGACCGGCTGGTTCGCGGAAGGAGAGGACTATGGCACTGGGGCTGGACTGGGTCTGCGGCGACGCTGGCCAAGCCACGAGTTGGGCCTCAGACAGGGATTCTTCTCCTTTGCTCGCACGCTGACGAAGGGAAGCGAGAAGAGCTTTAGTCCGGAGAGTGAGAGGTCCAGTGTTACTGGGAGAGATGGCAATAATGGTCGTGTGCGGAGCGCCCATGCACATGTTCCTGCTCCCCGACGAGTGAAGGAGGAGGTCTGAAGCTGCAGAAAAGGGATATGATGATACTTGTCATGCCTTTTAAACACTGATTTTTACAATTTCTTTTCTCTTTTTTGTTTTTCTTTTGCCCAAATTTTCCGTATTTCCTCTGATATGCGATTTCTTCGTTAAGATACCTAAAGTTGTCGCAAAATGTGTGTCTTTTTTTTTTCAAAGTTTGATGCTCGAAACAGCGCGAATTTGCCATCAAGAGTTGTTTTTACAGAAGCGTGAGTGGAAGCGAATTGGGGTTGTCAATGGGTGGTTGGATGCATGACAAAATGGCTGTTCAATTTTTGATGGTGATTGTTGACAAAGAATACTCGTTTCTAGATAAATTTGCTCTCCCTGTTTTTTTTTTTTTTTTTTTTTTTTTTTTGAGAGGGGGGTTTAGTTAGAGATGAATCTAGTTATATATACGATAAATAATTCATATATTCATATAAGATCATTGAGTTAGAATTTAATTATCGCCAGCACTTCGTCGTGCGAGTTGGGCAACGCAAACTCTCATCTTCGTCTGGACAACTCCTCCACGTTCAAGCGCCAAGCCAAAGGCCCACGGCCAGAGGAAACAGAACAACTTTCGCTCCACTGATACAGCCTGCATTTCAAGACTCAAGAGGGGTACGTGGGATGGGATCGGATAGCGGGCACAACCAGGAATATCCACTCCCATATCAGGCGTCCCGGAAGATTTTGGAACCCTCGTGCAGACTGTCTACAGACTGAAGCCGGCACCCGTAGAATTTCTGAGGCAGTGTGTGGTGTTCTCTTTCGCCCTGAATTGGTTGGAAGAAGGAAAGAACTTCCGGGAAATACATAGTGTGGACGGGGATTGAAAAACGAACGATGGAGATGTTCGCTCCTCAACATTTGCTATTCTGGCAAACGGGCGAAGTTATCAACCGAACCGGATACAGTCGGTGATCTTCCCCGCAGAATGCAGGGGATCAAGCTCAAGCTCAGTCTCGGTCCATCTTGGCGCGGGAGCCAGCAATGTGGGCGGCTCCGAGCTTCCAAGATTGGGCTAGCCTCATGCATTTCGTCAAAACGATCGCCCAAAAGAAAACACGGCCGGGATATCGACGTTTGCAGCAGGGCCGATAAACCCCATTCTGAACGAGCGTCGTGTTTATGGTTGCATCGTGCGGTTCCTAGAATTGGTTTGCTTCATAATTTGCGGAACCCCTGAACCAATTGATAGGTCGTGGAAGGATCCGTATTTGGACGGGCTGGCGACACGGAATGCAGGCCATGAACATGTATGTATGTGCATGTATGTGTGGTATTGATTTGGTTTTATGCGGGGCAGGATTCGTGTGGAAACGAATTATAAATAATAACAATGCGGGTGCGCCCACTGTAACTATCACGCTCTCGTAGGATTCCTAGCAGTTAAATTTCTAACCCGGGTGCGTTCACCGTTCAATCGAGGTGAGCACTCAATTCGTCCTATATTTTTGGCCCTTGGGCTTTCTATATCCTCTAGCGTCAAAGAAAGGATGAAACTTCCCGACGCGTCTCGTTCCCCTTGGGCAGTCCTAGGGCCGCTGCTCACCAGCGCGCTGTCGCTGTCCCTACTCAGCCAGCCCGCAAGAGCCGTGCCAAATGAAGATGAAATCAGTGCGAGTGGCGGCAATCACAAGCCCAATGACCCCTTTGCGGTACTAGATCCCCAGAACTGGGTCAACCCTGATAATATGACCTGGGACGACTGGAAGTCTCCCCCTGGTACCAACTGGGCGGACCCGACCAAAAGGGGCTCATTGCGCAATTTCAACATCGCCCTGGTTACTGTCGACTACCCGAACATGCCATTTGCCATTCTCCAGAAGCCCGGGTCAACTATTTTCGGCAACCCGCAGCCAAATGCGCCTACAGGGCTTACGCGCGAGAAGGTGCCGGCTTTTTACCGCGATTTCCTTAACAAACCCAGTGAGGTCAACCACGGACACACGCTCCATGAGTACTGGATGACCGACTCTATGGGTCGTTATGGCGTTGACCTCACTGGATTTGGCCCTTATGAGCTGCCATTAAAATCATTCCAGTACGGTATCGACAAGCGGATGAACGACGGAGCATGCCCGACGGGCGAGACGTGCGAAATCGATCTCCGCACTGACGCTCTTGGGGCCTGGCGCGCGGATGTTGGTAATGAGACAGCAGACTCCTTCGAACTCATCTTCATCCTTTCCGCGGGCCAGGATGAGTCAGCCACATGGCAAGAATTTGGCGAAATGCGCTTTCACACCCCGGAAGACGTCACCGATGAATTTGGCCCTCCAACGGCGGAAGATCCAAACTTCGCAAAAACTCGCTATGTAGACTGGACGTCGTGGGCCGCGGCGTCTACCATCTGGCCTAATGCCGATGGAAAATCATCGACCCAGAGCGAGAGTTCTGGTATGGCCGTGTTTGCCCACGAGCTTAGTCACTTGCTTGATATTGGCGATAATTACAACAATCCATATGGGAAACCACCTCGACGGTCTTATACTGGCCCTTGGTCTATGTTGTCTCGCGGCAGTTTCAATGGCCCCGGAGGGCCCCACTCTCGCTGGAAGATCCCTCCCACGCAGGGAGGCTCCATGGGTTCACTCCACACCCTCCGCGATAAGGTTGAGCTCAAGCTCGTCGACAACGAAAACCTCGTTCGGCTATCGCGCGAGGGATTACCCAAATCGGGCACTGTTGTGGCCCGTTTAACAGCCCGATCGGTCGTTCCAAGCAAGGTCGATCTAATGGGTATTCGCATTGCAATGGATAGCGACAAGTCACCAGCTTGTGATCCGGATACTGACCCATTCTGTGACGGAGGTGGCTATAATGGTTATGACGTTGAGGTCATCGACCGCATGGGTCCTGACTCCTTCACTCCGGATTCAGGGGTCATGATTAGCAAGACCAAGTCTAAGTCTCGAGGCACTTACCAGTGGACCATTGACGCGAACCCTCAGGATCTGGGGGTTGTTGACTTCTATAGACCAGATGGCACACCAGGAATGATCAGTCTCGGCGACTTCCGTCAGCTGGCGGACGCGCTGTTTCACGCTGGTACCCGTTCCGGCAGTGAGTACGAGTATGTCGACAAAGCCAATGGGCTGCATTTCTATATAATCGACATTCACCGCGACAGGAAGGGCATTCTTTCGTACACGGTTGCTGTCCGGCCACTCGATAAGAAAGACTCCCATAAGCGCGGCATCAAAATCAACAGGGGCCGAGTCAAACCGAGCCGCGGCAACAAGCCAACACACAAGGGAGTAACCTGCTCGTTCAAGCTCCGCAACACTGGCTCCTACTCACCTGCCAGCGGTGGGAACAAGCAGCATCCACAGGACATATCTGAGTACCTGAAATCGGATGTATACCGGCTTAAAGCCACTGTTAAAGGCAAAGGCTGGAAGGTCGAGCTGCCCAACGCGCTGACCACAGCTAAGTTTGGACAATGGACGACAGTGGATGTTGCCGTCGCTGCGGACAAGTGGGCTACGTACAATGCCGAAGTCAAGCTGACAGCGACATCGGAATCAGATTCCTCCGTCGTTGGATCTGCGTTTTGCCGGGTGAGAAAGTACATGTACTAGCGGTGGGCTTGCGCAGGCGAGATTTCTTCTTCTTAAGACCGGATAAACATAACTTAGCAAGTTCTTGTATGTACATAAATGAAAGCATCCCAATGTTTATAAGGGAATAACTCGAAGAAGTCTTGAAGATTTGTAGGAGAATCCTCGAATATAATAACAAAATAGGAGAGCATAGACCCATTGGAGGAGAGGAAATCTCTCCAATAATTCCCTAGGGTTGCATACAGCATGGTAACTATCTCCAATATTAGTAGTTTTCTCGGGAAAACAACAAGTGAAACTTACTCATAACTACCCACACATCACTGCCATGTATTTGCAATTGAAGCAGCAAATATTCAATGTTGGTTGAGCTTTGCTTGGAGATGGTTTGGTTGCAGATAGATGGATGGTGTGAGAAATGCCGAGGTGCTAGATGAAGTTTGTCATGTTTGCATCCCAACACCGACGTCTTTTTGTCAAATATTGCAAGATTCAAGACCGGAGACTAGACTGCGGAGAGCAGCAATTGACCGCCGTGAACTAATAGGCCTTGTTCTTACTTATACTCTGAGTGGGAACACTGCGCTTCTACTCCGTAGAGGTATGTGATATCGCTCTTCCTGGGTCTCCAACTTGCGGACCAGTAGTCGTAGAATCACAATTGCGGCTTCAACCATACTCCCGTGCTTCATCCTGAATATAAATAACCTATGGATATCGCAAGCTAATTAACTTCCCCAGGACTCTCCTCATCCCATCCTATCCGGCGCAAAAGACCATTCTGTACGGCCACAGAGAAATGGTGCTCAACCGCCTCTGGTCCTCTGCAGCTGCTGCGCGGAACATTACCCTCCTCCGCCATGGTCTGAGGCGCACCACCACCACCAAACAGGTCGACAGAGTCCGACACCACTCCTCAACCGCCTCCTCCATATCTTCAGATGAAATCACTCATTTCTCGTCTCTCGCCAGCAGCTGGTGGGACCCTCTAGGCCCGTCGCGCATCCTCCACCTCATGAACCCGCTACGCCATGAATTCATAGCGTCCTGCATTGCCGAATCCAATCCACGCTCTTCTCCCTCGCCCTCCTCATCCTCCTCATCCAACCCTCACAATAACAAAGAAGATAACATAAACATAAACACAAACACAACAGGCCCCCTTGGCCTCCGATACCTAGACATAGGCTGCGGCGGCGGCATTTTCGCCGAATCGCTCGCCCGCACAATCCCACCGGCATCCAGCGCAAGCCAAGGCAGCACGAATCCAAGCACCACAGCTCCATCCCTATCCCCCGTAACCCACGCCTCCTCAATCCTAGCCATCGACCCATCCCCAGTAATGATAAAGATCGCAACCGCACACGCCCGCGCCGATCCCCTCGTCTACTCCCATCTCCAATCAGGCCGGTTCAGATACGAGAATACAAGCCTGGAAGCGCTCCTCCATAACCCCTCGCCATCGCCCTCGCCCTCACCCTCCCCCTCTCCCGCCCAATCCCCCCCACCCCAAAAATTCAACATAATAACCCTCTTCGAAGTGCTCGAGCACGTCAACCCGCAAACCTCCTCCCCGCGCTCCTTCCTGAAAAAATGCCTCCAACTCCTGCAGCCGGGCGGCTGGCTGGTCGGCTCGACGATCGCGCGCACCATCCCCTCCTACATCATCAATCAGGTCATCGCGGAGGCGCCGTGGCCGATCGGCGTGGTGCCGAGGGGTACGCATGAGTGGGGGAAGTTTGTGAATGATGGGGAGCTGAGGGGTTGGGTTGGGGAGGGGTTGAGGGAGATTGATGGGGTTGGTGGTGATGGTGGTGGGGTGAGGTGGAAGTGTGTGGGTGCGATGTATTTTCCGGGGTTGGGGTGGAAGAAGATTCCTGGGACGGAGAAGTTGGGGAATTATTTCTGGGCGGTGCAGAGGGGGTTTTAAAAGAGGACTTTCGCCATCATTTTCTGATATGTATTAAACTTTTTATGTATTATATTAAGCAATGTATTATTATATGAATTTTGGAAGACTCTCTTAGCTGGTTGGACCACACAAGATATGTTCATTACGTACAGATCGCAGCAAATTATGGAAGACATATTGTGGCCCACTGCCATCTCCCCAGATGACAGTGCGTGGGTTGGAAAGCGAATCGACATTTTTCATGCAGGATTCAGAAAAGCGGCGGTATTTAAACATGCTCGAGGTAATAAGGGCCGATTTACAAAAATCACCTTTTAGTAGAAAGTACCCTAGCTAACATACACATCAACAAATAAGCAAACAAACTGATATCTATTGTTGTGATATAAAGAAAACTATGTAAATCAAAAAAATCAAACGGGCATAGCGATATGTATTTTTTTAGCTTTTTTGTGGTGATCCCAACTCAATTCCATGCAACCGGGTGTCAACTCAAGAGTCATAAACACCCCTATATCAAATCCCAAAGCAACCCCCAAGTACAACTGGAAACCCGAGAGTCCCTTCCATACTCCGATTGCTGTGCTACAGCGTTGACGATGCCCCTGTTCCCGTTCCATCCACTGCCCGTACACTGCCTGCAGAACACAGTAAATATTCTATAAGAGGTGGGAGATATAACAAAAACAAAAACAATTAATGAGGTATTGACGCATGAAAGAGGCAAAGATATTAGGTAAAATGAAGACCTGGCAGATAGCAGATAGCAACATAGCAAAGTATTGAGAGGAAAATGGGAACAAGGGACGAAAAAAAAAGACGTAATAGCGATTAAAAAAGTATGTCTGGTGGGATAAAGTGTATTCATACAGCGCGAAATTGACCCGTTTTCATGTTCGTGAGATCACGGTGGGGTATCTATAAATTGAGGGGAAAATTAGGAAGTGAAATAATTAACCATATGGGAATAAAACAGTTGTTGCGAAAGGAAGAACAATTAATGCACTTGTCGACAGCCACGGTCAAACAGGGGTAGTCCATGAATCCCCGTTCAATTTAGGTTTCATTTCGTAGTTCTCTGGTTCTGTGCTTTGCGGTCGTCGTATTGTTGAATTGGGAAAATACATGTGGGGCGGCATGTGCGCTGAGTAAGGGGGGCCGGACGGTTCCGGGTATGAATATTCCGTTGCTGAGGCTGAGGCTGGCGAGCCGACGCTGTTAAGCGTTGGAGACGCCCATCCCATGCTCGAAATATGCGGACTTCCAGATCCACTATTGGGGCGAGGATCGCTGTTGGCTGGAGGTTCAAGAGGCTGCGGTGGTCCGTAGCCGCTTGGGTGGGAGGTAAGCGAAGGTCGAGCATGGGGAACGTTATTGTAGGTAGAAACCGGAGGTGATGAGGTAGATGGAGATGCTCGGGGGCTGGGTTGCTGGAAGTCGCCTCGTAGGTGTGGAGGAATCGAAGTATTATTCCCCATATAGTAATCGCCCATCTGGCGATGTAGATTCATTGGCGGTAATTCATTCCCGGGAGATAGAGAATGGCGCTGACCGGGAGATGGTGTTGAGTGGGTTGACCCAGTCTCTGAGTAAATTCCATCGGGCGGACGAATAACTCGTTCTTTGTTCTGCCGCAGGTTGGCTTCAGTTTCAGCGGCAGCTTCCTCAATCGTACCGGTATGATGATTTTGGTGCCGCGTCAAAGTAGTCCGCCTCGTGAAAGTTTTCTGGCAGTTCGCGTATGGGCATTTGTAAGGCCTTTTTCCCGAATGTATTCTGCGATGTCTTGCAAGGGAGCTTGAATCGCTAAAAGGCTGTAGTATAAAAATCCCTTAGCGCGGCTCATTAGCATAATATTTCTGAAAAAAGCAATTTATTCTTACCTTGCCACACCTGTCGCACATGTGTGGTTTCTCGCCTGTATGGACTCGAGTATGGACGGTCAATGCAGAACGCTGGATGAATTGCTTCCCACAGCCCGGCCAGTCGCATACGTGAGGTCTGATTCCGCTATGGATCCGCTCTAATGAATAAGTCAGATGTCAAATCATTTGTGGTCCAGGAGGTTATATTACTGATCTTACCATGTCTGGCGAGATCACTCCGCCGCGCAAATCCTTTCCCACATGTCGAACAATGAAATGTTTTGGGCGCAGGTTCTCCGCTTGCTCTTCCGCGTCCGGTATTGGCATTCGGAAGATACTTGACATCTCCCTGATCGGCTTGAACAAAATCAGAACGAGCAGCCGGAACGCCACCGGCACCCTGCGATGGAGGATGATATTGAGGGATACCTGCTAGGTGGGAGTGGGGTTGCGAGGTAGGGGGATAGATATTCGACTGGTCTCCATTCTGGGACGTTCCGTTTTCAGAGCCCATTTCGGACGGCGTTTGGGATTTTATGTGTGTTCCCTGGGTCAAGTGTTGATGTAACTGGGCTTTGGCGACGGCAGCGGCGGCGGTTCCTTTCTCGTTTAGAATGTTTGTGATATCCATAGTCGGTGCCTGTGATCATTTAACTGAAAGTAAAATAGAATAAAGCGGGTTGAGAAGCAGAGGCTGTCTGTCGACAAGGGTCTCGCAAAGCTTCCTCAACTATAGTTGGGACAAGTATCTTTGAATAAAGAATCAATTCCCTCAAAGAATGACTTCCTATACATGGAGATATTATGTTAGTAAACGTAGTAGGATGGAGAGCAAAAAGTCAGTTCGATGGGAAATGCGCGGAAAAGGCGGTGGTGGGGTCAACCCAAGAGTAGACGAATTTCGAAAGTGAATTCTTCTAGCCTGACACGAACGGGTATATAAAAAGAATATAGGGTAGCAAGAGGAAACTAATATGCAAACACTAAAACACACACCTTCTATCAGAACTATTAAATCCTAGAAGCGTACAACGATCGATCAGCGAGAGGTCAGCGCCAATGTCCAGTAAACCAAGGCGGGGTCGGCAAAACGCGAATGGATGGATCAATCGCAAGTTAGTCAATGAGGATTTACGTCGGGGGAGAGGACCGATTTCAGCGCACGGAAGACACTTGGATTCATATAAATATATGCCGTGGCGTTCGTGTAGTATCCGGTTCGATACTGGGCGTGGGTAATGAGGGGAATAATGTGTTCTGGAGAGGTAAAGGTAGCCAGCGGGCAAGCAGAGTCTCCCGCGTATGGAAACACACAAAAATGAACAGGAGAATCTCTCTGTCCTGACTGTCACAACCCTACGGCAGAGATACGGAAGCGAGCGCAAGGGTCGCAATCAAGCCAGTAGCTCAACGCAAAGTCACACACGCTTGGGGAAGACGGGTATCCGCAGATAGCACTTGAGCTTGAGATTTCTCCAGGTAGATAAAAGCCGAGGTAAGAGGCACGCGATGCAGCCACAGCAAAGACCGATTGCTAAGCAGACTATCCGGGCGTTTTCAAAGACCGTTTTGTGTCTCTAAAAAAAACTCCGTGGATGGAATTGCGGGGAGGGGAAGGATCCGAAGGTATGACAGACAGGGAAGACAGAGAAACTCGTTCACTGGAGCGACTGGGCACTCTGATGGCAAAAATTCTTCCCCCAATATCTCTCGTCTTGTTACAACTCGGTTGCCCCTTGTAGTGATTGATGTGGTATGTCGCGGATGGAAGGTAGAAAGAATAGCAGCGGTCGTCGTTGTTCGAGGGAGGGAGGAGGATACAAAAAGCCCAGAAAGGAAAACAGCGAAATTGGATCACTTGGACGTTCTATGTCAAACTATTTGCGATGATGAGGTTAGCAAAGGGAGTATGAATATCGATCAGACAATTAAGCATAGGGCCATTGCATAGCCACACCGTCAGGCACCGATATCTGAGTTGCAAATGGGGCAGCAGTCGAAGATTCCAACCAACCACTCCCCACTCCAACAAAGTCGATGCAAAAATAAAAAAAAGAGAGAAAAGAGAGAAAAAAGAGAAAAAAATTTCAGACACAGACGAGCAACAGGTAGAGATGACCCATTCAGGTCCCGCAATGACAACAAGGGCTTTGACGACTAGCTTATGGATTGAGGGGACGGACTCACCAGGAACAAGGCGGCAAGGTTGCTGCAGTAGCTGTCCGGGAACGGTGAGAGGTGGGATAGATAGAGTTGAGCGAGCAGGAAGGACAAGGAGTGACAGGGCAGGGAATATATCGCAAGCCAAAGAGACAGAGCTGGGAATGGAGATGAGATGGGAGTAAGTAAGTCGAGTCAAAGTTGGGTACTAACTAGGGCGTGGCGGTGGTTGTTGAGGGCGTGTGTCAAAGGGTTGGTTGGGGGGGAATCGCAGATATAATTTCTCTCTTCCCAAGGTTGTTCGGTCTTGTCTTGTTATGTTATGTCTTGTTATGTATGTCTTGTTATGTTATGAAACGGCACCAGCAACCAGCAGCAGAAGCAGAAGCAGCAAAAGCAGCAAAAGCAGCAGAAGCAGCAGAAGCAGCAGAAGCAGCAGAAGCAGCAAGCGGCGAGAGTTGACTAACCCAGCAGCAAGCAGCCTTAAGCTCCCTTTTAACTAAATACTTTAACTTGAAGCCCGCCAAAACCCACCCAGCTAGCTGGCAACGAGTTAGCAACCGCCGCGCGCCAAAACACAAGCCCCGGACGGAAAAGAAGCACCAGAAAGATTCTGGAAGAATGAATGTTTGGAGAGGAGGGCCCGCCCTGCGCCCCAGGCAGAGATCTCGTCGTGTAACTAATAATAATCTGAAAGTTACGTACGCTGTAAATCCAGATGAAAATCGCCCTGTCGCGGTCGGTGTGGCCTGTGGGTCAGACAGAGGGCGTCCGTCCCCTTCAGCCATGTCCAAGTTAATTATTATTATTATCATTCTTCTTCTTCTGTTAACTTCTACTAACGACCCGCTTGCGGCTCGCTTGAGTGCCAGAATGATAGTAATATTAGGTCATATAACTGACTACGCATAGTACTACTACTGCGCTGGTACTCAATACGCCAATCGCCAGCCATTAATTACCAGGATACACAGCAACTCCTCTGCGGTCATCCATATCTTTCTTTGCCTTCAACATCCACCTGCGCGCAGAGCAATCCCCTATCGTTTTTACTCTCCTTTTCACGAGGTGGAATTGCCTATGCAACCCCCAAACCACCCCTATCCTTAGTGTGTATACACACTCCGAGCCGTGTAACAGCAGCAGTCGGGTCATACGCTTTCTCGTGGCCTAACCACTAGTTAACTACCCTCATGCGTATTCGAAATGCAGGAGAGCGGATCCCTAGACGAGACATCAAACGAGGGGCCAACATTAGTTATTATTATTCCATGATCCAATGCTCTGCCCCAGCCACCTGAGGGACTGACTGACGCCGGACAGTGCAGCCCAAAACAACCCCTCCCTAGAAAGCCACGACGGGTTATTCTTGACCTGCATGACACACCCTTTCTGTTCGCATCTTGTACTCTGTACTTCTACTCAAGGGGGTCTTTCTTTTCCTTTTTTTTTTCTTTTTTTTAAAGCTAGTTACCTACCTCGCTAATTGCACTAGGCAATCTTCTCGAAGGAAAAAGGAAAAAGGAAACCCGCACCATCCAACCACTAGTTAGTTAGGGCCAGTTGTCTCAAAAGTTTATCGTGGCGCACCGCCTCGAAATGAGGATCACTAATGGGCCCTGCCCTCCTGTTTCCTTCCTTCTAACTTCTAATAAGTTTTCCCCCCTGCCCCCCCCCTGCAGGCAAGTTGCAAGGGTGTATGTGTACGTCGCCAACCGACAGGGCATTTTCAGTTGCGAGTGGAGCCAGTGCTCGGTGTTGATCAAAGCGGCCCTTTCCCGTGAAAAAAGACAAGGGCACATAACAAATCAAATCCTATGCAGAATACTCCGTAGTTGGAAAACAAAACCCACGAAGTTGCGAAAAAGGGGACTCGCGATGGATATGAATAAATGGATCATTATTCGACAGGGAAGCGTCACAACAAAGGACGCTTTCAATTCCCAATTCCCAATTCCCCCTCCTATCCCTATTCCTCTATTGCGTTAGTCGATATTCCTGGAGTTATTCCGAGAACAATACTAAATTAGTTTTACGAGTGACGATCCATGTGTATGTAAGACATCATCAGCAGATTGAAATAATACCGGCGTGTTGTACTCTTGGGGACGGGGGAATATCAGGACTTCACTCTCACTCCTCTCTCGCCATTGAAGCATTGAAGCGACAAGAGGGTTGTGCGAATTTCAAGGGGGGCATGAAGCATGAAGAAGAAAAAAGGACAATAATAAAGGTCTCTCAACATGCTTTTATTGGGGCGGCGGTTGAGGTTACAGTTCTTCTTCTACACGACATCATGCTTGTTGGGTTTTTGGGTGACTTCAGTTTTTTTAAAATTCTGTGAGACATGGTGGACATGCTAATAATGGATGCTATGCTGGCCCCGTCCGTACCACTTCAGGAGGTAGGGTACAAAAAAAGACAGAAGAAGAAGAAGAAGAAGAAGAATAGAATTTCGCGCTCCTCTTCCAAGCCGCCGCCCATTTTGAAAGCATTTCTTTGCATAACTAGAACGGAGCACTGACCGACGCATGCCTGCCCATGTGAGTAGACCCGTAAGAAAGCCGATGACGGGGTCCCTTGGATGCATAGACATTCTCTACAAGTAACGATGCCACAATTGTGCAACAGAGAAAGAGAAAAAGAAAAAGAAAAAGAAAAAAGAGATGCAGTGGATCCTCAGCCAAAGTAAAAAGAAGCCACTGACTAACACAAAACTACACCACAACACGACCCCGTCAAATCTCGGCTTCTAGAAAGGCTCTAGAAAGATCTGGGGACGGGGACTTGCAGAACATTCTAACATTCTTCTAGCGCCTAGCTTTATGTTGCGTTGATTTAACTAGCGGGTTGGTGTTGGCTTTCTCTACTAACTACTGCCAGCCTATTGGTTCATCTCTCCCCCTCCCCAAAGGCTGGTAACTCCCTCCCTGTCTTCCTTGTAAGTTACAGCCTTATTATTTTTCTTATTCTTGTTTTAGACTTGCATGGTTGCATGGTGTTAGGAGAGAGAGAGAGACCCCCTTGTCAATAATACAAAAATTGATTTGTTTCTGTCCCTTCGCACAGATTTCTCCGACCCCCCTTTTTTTTCCGTGAAGCTTTGCAGCGTAAGTTACTCTTTTCTTTTCTTCCCCTTTGTATTCTTATTACTCCGTACTCAGGCCATTCTTGTCCGTGTCCGTGTCCGTGTCCGTGTCCGTGTGTAACCTCGAAAGTGCGGAGAAAGAAGAAAAAAAAGAAAAAATACCAATACGGCGCCCCCCC
This sequence comes from Blastomyces gilchristii SLH14081, assembly GCF_000003855.2. NCBI lineage: Eukaryota > Fungi > Ascomycota > Eurotiomycetes > Onygenales > Ajellomycetaceae > Blastomyces > Blastomyces gilchristii. The sequence goes on along the minus strand of NW_003101680.1, from coordinate 3,052,064 downwards.
CCCCCCTCCGTTTTCCCAACGCTCGACATATGTGACTATTATTATCATTATTAGGAATCAATTCACCTCGCTCCCACTCATCGTGACATCCCAAATATTCTAGTGCTATCCATGAGTCTTGTTTTGCTTGGACGTGGCGCATTCCACCGCCTGTGCCTATGGAATTGAGACCAGCCCCTCCCTGCCCCTAACTTCCCCCGAAATGCAATGCAGATTAAAACAGCCATGGAACAATCACCACACACACACACGCGCGCGCGCGCAGGAGCCAATGCTCACCCCGTATCATTCCACACAAGGACATGGTCAATCTGTACTAGAAGGATAAATTAGACTTTTTCGGGCCCCATGTGCGATACGGTTTTATTTAACAAGTCTGTTCAGCAGAAACTTGAACATGAAGACATAATAATAGCTTGCCTCGGTAGGTATTGTATGTATGTATGTATTCTACTGATCGGATCGTATAGCTGGGTACTGTACATACATGTACATTACATACATACAATGTAACTGGCTGGTTCCTTTCACCGGCACAGACAATCGCTCTAGACATCATTATTCTTCCCTTATGTCGTACAGTACCTATGTACCTCATCACAAGCATCTCACATGTATCGTGTACGGAGTAGGGTATGGCAGTTTAGAAGTCACGCCTCAGTTGCACCGGGCCAGATCAGATCCCACCGCGATCATCGCCCCCATTGTTCTCCCATCTCCCATCCCATAGTATAGTCAGTTGCCCGTGGACCTTGCAGGTGTGACAGATGTTCGCCAACCCTTGTCATTATCATGTATTCCAGTTTTTATCTCCGCGCCACGTCGGTAAATTAACTAGAGGTTATGTGTACGGTGTAGCTAGTTAGGCCTGTGAGCGTGAGCCAACCGGACAATTGATAGCGGAAGTTGGTTTTCTTGGAGAAGAAAAAAGGGCAATGATGACAAGGAGCAAATCACTTAAAGCCTGGTTCAGAAGCCGATCCCTTCGGCATCATTGCCGCTGCATGCATCATGGATGGATGGATGGATGGATGGCAAAAGCGGGGCTGCTTATTTGCTTATTATTCCCCTTTCTTTCTGTCTTTTCTTATATAGCTCAACAGTGTGGAAGGGTGGAAGGGGGCCGGAGTTGGAAGTTGTGATCAATCAGTATGATAGAATCGCCAAACCGACTCATTCACTATTGGATCGATCTGCACCAGCGATTGATTCCTTGGAGCCCTGCAACTTTCTTACGTGAGATAGCAATAGCTCCTTTTTCTTCTTCCCCTCTCCTTTTTTGATTCCCTCATTTGCTTGATGAAAGGGACGTATACGTATGTACGTAGGTGCCACCGCACATAAATACTTTCCTCCCGTCTGAAGACCGGGTTTCTCCGCACTCATAGCTCTCTTACTCAGTACATTGCCGAAGATGTAATGTACTATGTACGTGGAGAGCGCGGGGGGAGCTTCGAGAGCGGGGGTTGAAGATACCTAAGGGCCTTTTTTTTTTTTTTTTTTTTTTTTTTTTTTTTTTTTTTTTTTTTGGAAAAAAAAAAAAAGTCGACACACTCAGACTTCGCTATATGTGGCCTGGCCAGAGACCCGCTCCGTCTCTGGCTATCTGTCTCGATTTGGTCCTTCGCTTTCACCTCATAGGGCTGCTACGATGTGACAGAGTATACTGGCCTTATTTACAGTACAAACAACCTATCCAGCCAGAGTCAGCACCCAGACCGTCACATGCGTAGGACGGTGGTTTTCTTTGCTCTCTCTCTTCCCCCCCCCCCCTTCGCGCCAGGTTGTTTTGCCAATGCTCGAGTCAATTGGGTTGATAGTTGATGAATGCAGTTATGGCAAATTTCAACCGAGTTTCGAAGTAGGTATATATTTTCTAACTTAAAGTCGCCAAGTACATCGCCTTTGAGAGAGAAAATAGCTTCATCCAGCTACATACCAAAAACTCTCCCTCCCAAGACTTCAAAAGCCGAAATGTTTTCTCTGCATCAGTTGGGTGTCACCACCACCTTTTCTCACTTCTCCCCGAAAATCTGAAAAGCGCCGGCAAAGCGCCCTAACTCCGAACAAATGAGAACTACTAATTAGCTAATTCAAAGGCCCAATAGTCCTTTATAGCCCCTCTCCCGAGTCTTGAGCAGTTATTAGTTAACTGGTTCACACGCATTTCCATCACTAGTACGGAGTAGTTGCTGCTGTTGTTGCTAGACGAGTCTTGTCGTTAAGTTTAGCCTGAACCGCCTCCTCGTGAGAAAAAAGGTGTGGCAGAACTCTGGTTCCAGCCTAGTTAACTTACCCAGTCCACTTCTCTCCGCACTTTTGATTGGTGAGGATGCTTCGACGGTTGCTTCCACCGCCCTTCCACTGTCCTTCCATAATTCTTCCACGACTTCCATGGCTTCCATAGCACACTTCCATTCAACCTTGGTGCGACAGGTGCGACAGGGCTAGGCACGGATCGGGGATAAGGTCCTCGTTTCACCAGATTGTTGATTTCCAATTCCCGTTGGAGTCGAGGGAGGGGCCAGAGGGCCCAGGGTTGCAGCCCTTTGAAGGAGATTGTTGGCACGAGCTTGTGTGTTCAGTTACGGCGAGAAGGACGCTGATGCCTACCTATATTTCAAGGGTATTATTATAGTAGGGGCTTTGGGTTTGGAAGGTTTGACTAAACTGTGGGCATTCTTTAGTATGGTATGTTGTAACTAGTGTAGAGCGCTGATCAGAAAGAATACATTAAGATGATCTTTCGAAGTCAAAGTTATGTATGTACAGTACATGTATGTATGTACATGTACATGGACAGGACAAGGCACAAAAGATATCCACGCAAAGCCTTAACACACTCAAAGATGAAATGCTTCACTTCTTAAAGCTTTTTGCCTCTCCTGAAATTTGTATTTTCTAGTCCATTAACCGATTCTTTAGGGTATGCAAAGTATATAGCAAACCATCGTTGTAATAATCAACCAGTGGAATTTAACTCACTCACCGGTATAATTCAATAATCATGAACTATTTGGCAAGGAACTCGAAACCTCCTATCTATAAACACTTTGCCAGGTATCCAACACACCCCATTCCAATTGAAACGGAGCACAAGGCTGTCTTTCTTCTGTAAATAGCTGCAAATTTGCGGATAATCATACTTATAAATATGTAATTTATCCCAGCTAAACTAAACACATCAGCCGGTAGAAGACAGAGACCCTAATCAAACAGAGCTGGTATTTCCTCCTCATACAGCTCCAAAGTCTGCAACCTCAATGCATTTCCTCCTCATACAGCTCCAAAGTCTGCAACCTCAATGCATTTCCCTTAAGTGTCGTGACAAACGGTTTCCCTTTCTTGGCAACGATCAGTCGCTCAGAGGAAAGCTTCACAACGTCATGACAATGCACATTGGCTTTCTCAATATAGGGTTCGAGGCTCCTTTTCAGCGCATCAACATCATCCGCCTCCGCAGCGGGGACTAACTCCACCAGAAGAACAGGGACCGGACGTCCAAAGCCGCCAATAACCGCTGCCTTGACGCTCGGATGCGCGACGATTTCTTCTTCCAGGAGGGCAGCGTGGATTCCATCCCCATGCACTAGATAGACATAGTCATCCTTGCGGCCGATGATCAATAAGCACAGGGTTCAGAAGGACACCAGCTACCTTTCTGTAGCGGATAATATTGATCAGCAGTTTGGGGTTTGGGGGAATGGGAGGCCCAACTACACATGTTGTATGGTGGCCAGTAGTCAGGCCAAGAGTTACGAACATGCCTATGAACTGCGTCTGTAAGTACCCAAATATTGGAAAGGAAAGCTGGTCAGAAGACATAACTTACATGCAGAGCGGGCAAAGGTGTGTAGTATCGTGCTTGAGCCGATTGATGAATTTGGCTTGGTTTAAAATCTGGCAGAGAAGCCGCGGTATCGGGGGTGGCCATCATCTGTTGCGAATATGTCACCGGCTTTGGATGTCCTTAAAGAACATATTGTTGTTAGTCTATGATCATCCCAAAACAAAACTACCATCGAAAAATAAAATATACCTGTCGTTCCCGAGGTATGGAACACCAGCCAAGGATCCTCTTTTCCTTCATCCCATGTCTTACTATAAACCATAGGGTCTGCTTCATCATCCCGGAAAAACTCCTCAATTCCAGAGGCCGTAATTTGTTCAACATGAGGCGCGTTTCGCAGAATATTACTGGCTGGCCCAGCCATTTCCGACGGCCGGAGGTATAGCTTACAATTTGTCTTTTCCTGAACCCGCAGCTGAGCCCCCAGTGTGAGCAGCGGCGATGGAAGAACCATCTGTATTCTTAATTAGTTATCTTTGCTACATATTTTCCCAGTGATTGCTAAACATGTTCTCTCAAAACAAAATACCACTTTCTGAAGCTTTGCCGCTGCGACTGCGAGGCACGGATACCGCAGATCCTTGGGGCCGGCGTAGGCGAAATATTGAAAGGGTTCCGACGTAGCTGGAAGAGCTTGACTTAGCCATCGAGCTGCGTGGTTTGCCGCATTGTTCAGTTGTTGGAAACTGACATCTCTGTACCCGGAAGAAATGTCATTGTCATCGATCGGGACAGAGACCCAGGGCTGCGTGTTGGCGCCGGCTTTCGCTCGGGTCTCGATGATGGTAGCTACAACGCGATTGCCGTGGACAACGCCAGGCAATGGAAAGACATCAGGGACCATTTTTCTGTCTAGATATTCGAGGCTGTAGTTGCTATAAGGATGGGCAATCAAACACGTCTCGGGCAACGCGAAACGGGGAGAAGAGGGGTGATCTGCCCATCTTTATATTGCTCGCAGCAGGTGGAGCAACCATCCTTGCAAAACAGTGATAATAGTAAACACTGATGGAGTGTGTGATCTTAGAGCAATTTTTGTTTGGAGCGATTCTCGTAGCCTCCATTTGCTGTATCTGCGCCGATAATCCATGTTGGAGCTGGACCCAGCCCAGAAAATGCCGCCTAAAATAAGGTTAAAAGCTTGCTATGCCCGCGCCAGAAATAGAACGCGGGGTAATAAAAGAGTGGGTTAAGCAGATTAAAAATAGAAAAAGCTTCTTGTATCAAAATTGTGATTTTAATAATTGCTCTTTCACATATGCGCTGGATTCCCCCAACAAATATTCCAGTAACCATGAGACTCAAAAAGCAATTAAGAAACTGGGCATGTTCTCAACTTTAGGAAAATAGGTAGATAACACATACGAAGCATAAAATCTAGCTCGCATTTTGAAAATATCTTCCTATATTGCGTGGTATTCATACATCGTAACCCGACAACTTTGAAGTCAGATACAGGAAAATATGCACGTGGAACGACAGGGTGCATAGCTGAAGTCTGCTACAAAACCGGTAGGTAGGATGTTGCGCCCTGATGAGTAGCATGTCGGGTAATTCCGACAAGGCTGATCCCAAAATGGGATTTGTTAGAGGGCAATCTTTTGCCAGCGCCCTCATGTTATGTCAGATGTAGGTAGGCTTTCTGGTATGGAGTAAACAGCCACCAAGGGCCCTCTTCCAGCTATTCGGGTATGATAGTGGATATTGGCCACATAGCTGAAGTTACTTTTGAAGTAGGGCTGAAAGAACAAAACGGAGCCACCGATAGCCGTCTCGTTCTAGATGAGCTGAATTTGCCAAACGAGATTTGATGTTGGGTGGCGACGATGCTAGCACAGGCTTGCAGGCCCGTAGCCATATGCTTGGTGTACCATCTGAGAAGGCTGGGCTGTCGTGGATGAGCGTGTAGACAACATACCGAAGCGCAAGATAACCTCCGAAATGGTGACGATGATCGAAATGCCGATGAGCACGATGATGATCCATGTTTGGCCTGTAAGATGATATATTCTAAGCATATGCATATTGAAAGACAACCTGCTGTTGAAAAATGGGGTGAAAGTGGTACGAGGTTTTGCCAGGGCAAAGAACTTACGCGACATTTGACTATCCGCAATAGAATCCGACAAGATTTCAGCCAAGTCGAGGAAGACTCTACACCGCTCGTTCAGGACTTGAATGCGAGGCTTGATTTCTAGGTATTCCCGCACGCCAATGTACAGGGGATGGAGAGTAGGTTCGCTATCCCAGAAAAAGGAAGGCACGTCAAGCATGTTCGACGCTATTGAGATGTTGGTCCTTTTGTTAGATATTCCGTTCAAAATGACCATTACGTGCGACCCATCCATGAACCGTGCAGTAAGGCAGGAACAAACTTACATAAATTCACCTCAACTCTACTCCTAAACAATTTCCCTAGTATGCGAAATACCTCCTCCCTTTTCATTCCTAGGTGGCCCGTCAGCGCCAGCCTTCGAGGCACGTCCTTCGCCTCAGCCATCTGCCTCGCCATCACCTCCTCGAAGAAGCTCAGCTTCGTGCTCTGTGCTATCCCGTGGCTAATGGCAAGCTTGATCATATGGCCTCCACTGCGCAACGTTATCATGTCGTTGTACACACGGGGTCGAGATATCTTCTCGGAGTATTCGAAATGAAATTCCTCCGTTTCAAAGTCCTCCTCAGGTAATGGCGCGGTGGCCAGGGGTATGGGGGCTCCCCCTCTTTCTGACGAAGCGAAGGCGAGATCGGCTAGGACATCCTTTTCTTCCCTTTCCGTGAAGTTCCAGAAGACGACAACCCCATAGCTGAAGATGAACATTTCTGCAAATGCCAAGGCATTGGGCGGGATCCTGGCTACGGAAATTGCTGGGGGTAGATTGGCTGCGTTCCGATCCTTATCCGCGCGGTTGTGTTGTCCCTGCTCTTCATGGGCTGTGACACCATTTGTTTCCGCTCGTCCCTCACCGTCGCTTTCGCGCTGTGCTGTCCGGTCTTCGGATCCCGCACCGTCAAACCCATGAGCTTTGACGGAATGTTCATCTTCCTCCGCATAGTATTCATCATGGTAATCCCTCCGCTCGTTCCTCTCGATCTCCTCATCTAGAACAGCTTTGCCGCCCGCACTTTTCAGAATCGGGCTACTCCGAATCCTATAACCCCCCTTCCCAGGCAACAGGGGCAAATGATACGCGGTATACAGGCAGTCATCATACAATTTCGTCCTCGAGCCATGATACTCTTTCACAAATGCAGCAGTGGAACTAATCTTGTAGCCCTGCGCTGTGCAATAGGCCGTAACACGGGGGAGCTTCTTTGCACGATGAGCCTTGGACAAACGTTCCGCATAACTCTTCGCTCTCTCAGGAGGAACACGACGCCGTTTCAGACGCTCCTCCTCCGCTAGAAGTGGCGAAGCTTCGTTATCCTGATCGAAATCTCCGAGCGCTTTGTGGAATTTTTGTTTTTTACTAGCAGCAATCCGACGGGCTGTTTCAGCTGCAGATGCCGGTATCCGTGGCCCACGTTCTTCATCTACAGCACCATCGAATCCTTCATACCCTTCGTCTCGCTCTTCCTCTTCCTCTTCCCCAGTCTCTCCTTCCTCGGTCACTGTTTCCGGAAGCAACACCAATTTCTCACTGACTTTAGTTGATCGTGGTGGTAAATGTTGCAACGCTGCCAGTCTGCCCACCGCTCTCAACCTCGGGTCCATGCTACTGGACCCCCTAAGATCAGTTGATGCCGCGGCACTTGCTAGCACCCCCGACCTCGAGCGAGGTCGCGCTCGGAAACCGGGGGGCGGTTGTCGCTGTTGCATTGAAGGGACATCAGATGTGTACTGGAGAATGTTATCGACAGTTATGAAGCGGGAGGAAGCGTTATTTTGAGAGTCGCCACGTCCGGGGTTGTATGCCGGGTCGCGGGAGTCCGTGACCTATCGTAGAACGCATTCGTTAATCTTCTGTCTGTCTCTCTTATAAGCTGCCAGGATGGAATTGACAGTCCACAAGGTCAAGCAATGCCAATTAGGTACCTAGGTAGTTATAGCCAAGGGAGAAACGTAATAGCCAGATAACTCACCAGCACTGTAGGGCCGCGTTCCCTTTTCCCCTTCCCGCTCCCGCTAGCTCCTCCACCTTTGTAAGACATGGTGGTTGAATGGTCCTATTCCGTCCACGAAGATGTATGCACCTAGTATATATGTCCCTCTCTAAGGAGTCCCAGACATACAACAAACCCTAACACCTAGACTGATAGATCAACCTAACGTTCCGCTCGCCGTAGTAGAATCGAAGCGGGATAACCGATAGAGGGGGAGACTTGGGAGCCGTTATCGAAAAAGCACCTCTTTTTTTACCCTCTTGTTCCTTCTTCAGTCCGTAGATTGCTGACTCCAGCTACTCTGTACTCCAAATTGACATGCTGTTGTAGAGGTCCAAGGGGGTGGCTTGCAAACGGGAGGGGTGTGGAAGATGGAACGTTCAAGCAAGTTACCCAATTCAGGAAGGGAACCAACCAACGATTTTCGGTAAGTAGCTCAAAGTTAATGTCGAATACCTCTCAGCTTTCAAATACTGTGCTTTTGTCTTATTTCGACTCTGGCCTGGATCTTGGTGTCTTAAAGGCGCAATCAAAATCAACTTCATTGATGACGCTCTTTAGACATTGGATGCCGTGCATTGGCGCTAGGCCGAAGACGGTTAGTCCCGAATATCTCTAAAAGTACTTCGATGCTTTGAAGTATGTAGAATCGTTAATCGTTACTCCTATACCATAGCAAACAAATACTATTTACCCTTCATGTTATGAGGGAAATATACATGTACATATACGCAAGCATGGGTGCTTTGAAAGGGAGAAAAAAAAAAGAAGAGGAAAAGAAAAGAAAAGGAAAGAAAAAAAGAAAGAAAAGAAAAGAAAAAAGACAAAATCCCCGTGTCTGGTGACGAGCACCAGACAGAGCAAATCGGGATTAGATCTCAAACCCACCTGCAAATGATTGATTAGTTACACCAACTTCGTTTCACAGCCATCGCTCGCTTTCTCTCGCTTTCTCTCTCTTCCTCTCTTCATTTGACTCACTCCAACTAGTTATAGCAAACCCTCATTGGCGCAAACACACGGGCGAACTTTTCCTTTCCATCTCTTCGGAGATATAAATCCCTACCCCCCGCGCAAAGCAAACGTCGTGATGAAGAAACATAGTTATATGTACAGCGTAAAACAGCTCCCTACTAGTGAGAGCCCGGGGGAAAGGAATGCATATTAACCCTCCCTGGCAAGCTTAGCGGTCCACTGGTAGGGTAGGGCCAGCAGCAGCAGCAGCAGCAGGCATGGAATTAAAACAGATGCTCCGTACAACTTCAAATGTTCTGCTACACATAACAAATCTCCACCAATGACCCCCAAGATAAGACAGCAAAGAATCATCATCATCATCATCATCATCATTGGAAGAACTACGGACTATCTACCAACATCATTCTATTATCCGTGGGATGTGGGATGTTCCGCATCTATTTTTTGTTGGGGAAGTTCCATAGACTAACAAGGGCCTGTCTGTACAGCTTTAATCCATATGAATCATGAACCTTTGCCTAGCCTTGGGCTTGATAAGTTACCAATCCAAAAAACCAAGATACAGGGAATATACGCAGCGTAGAGCTAGCTCTCTCTGAACGCCCGCCCGGGTCTACCAGGGAAGCCCTGTTGCCCAACACCCAACCTATTATATGGACCGGATGAATGTACAGTACATACATGTACATACATGTATATATAGGTTAGATCCACCATGGGCGGATGTTCTATCTAGGTTCATAAGTATCGATCATATCTGGTCGGTCGGCCGGTCCGCAGGAACCTAAAACCAAGCTGTGGAACCTCAGAAGTTCTCCCCCGACTCACCAGCAACTTTAACTAACTAGTTATCGCAAAAGTAATTGTCGTTAACAATATTATAGCATGATAGTTTACTCTTCCCCCCGACCCTTCCCCCCCCCCAATCTCAGCTCATCTCCTCCCGTGCAACGAGACGAGACGAGAGGTGTAAATGACGTAGCCATGCATGCAGTAGTAGCAGGCTGGGTGTGGGTCGTTGTGGGTTTTATTACATGGTGCGTGGTGTGGTGTTTTTGGTGTGCTGAGTGTGCTGGGCCACCCTAACTACCTACTCTACCTACTCTACTCAGGTGGTGCCCCGCTGTATCTACTTACCGTATTGACAACGGCACCACCCGAACATATTTTAACGAACACCCACTTGGTACCGTATATATACCCTGTTACGTTACTTTGCGAATTGGCGCGGGCAGCGGGTTGGGCCGGGCTGGGGGGGGCTTGGGCTTGGGTGACACAGAACAACCTCATCGGGAGGGAAAGTGGATGCACATAAACGGTAGCACGCTGATACTGTAGCAGTGGGCAGGAGGGAGGATACATTATCAGAATTGCTGGAGTAAATAGTGTATGCTGTATGTATGTAATTGGGGCCAGGCAAACTGTAGAAATGCTGAGGAAGGAGGATTGTTTATTGGATGACACCATTCAATACCAGGTTCCTATATTGTTTGGGCACCTTCTGAGAGATGCAGAACAATGTTACATACATGCTTTGTAGATAAAAGAATCAAATATATGGCCAAATATATAATACCCTTCCTGGCTATATAAGTAAAATCAAAAATATTTAATTCCCATACATACATTCCCAATTGACATGCCAAAAACAGAAAGAAATGAGATAGATACGCCATTCCTCATAAACGAACCCAAGGCATATATATATATATATATATATATATATATATATTAATATTAGCCAGTATGTGTAGGAATATTACGCGGGAGAAAAAATAAAATAAAAAGGGTAGCCAGAAAATCCCAATTAGCCATAACAGGATAACAATAAATGAACATAAATAAGCATGGCCACTCCGCAGTAACAAGAGGATATTCGTACCGCGGGGCCCGCGCCACCTCATGATTGATAATGCTTACCGAATAAAAATATAGGAGTGTGATATTCGATAAAAAGCACAAATTCTTTTAAGCAAATAAGCTCGTTATCCAGTTCTCAAGCGCCGATCCTCTTCCCAAATCTCCTGCTTCATCTTCTGCAACCGCTCATGCTGCCGCTCCAGTTTCTCAATCTCGCTCGGCGGTGGGTCTGGATGGCTGGTCATCTCCTGGTGTAGAAGTCGATATGAGGCATAATACCGCTTGAATTGTAGTGCTTTGTCGCGTAGCCGTTGGCGGAGTATCTCTAGGCTCCGTGGCGGTGAGGCGCTGCCTGTAGTGCTGCCGCTGGATGGGCTGGAGAGGCGGCGCCGTTTCGGCTCCATGAAGCGGCCATTTGTCGCAGGAGTTTGAAGCGGATGGGGGCGGGGCTTTGGATGCCGTATCCCGTTTGGCTCATGATTTTGATGGTGTGAGGGCGGTTGGTCCGTCTCGGCTTTGCGCTTCAGGGTACTTGAGGCTGGCTTTGGGTCACGATTTACCGCACTTGGTGCCTGGATACCAGAAACAGTAGAGGCGGCCTTCGCCCTGGAATGTTGAACCATAAGAGGAGAGGACGAGCTGGACGACTGCGTGGTATTGGAGGATCGCCTTCCGCTTTCTAGCTCGGATGCATTCGTGGGAGGCGATGAGCCAAGTGGAGAAGGTTTTTGTGGAGAACTGTTGCTGGCTGTACGAGTAGTTGCTGTAGCAGAGGGAATCGTTTTCATGGACTGAGACTTCGCTTTGGCTGGCTTTTCTGCTTCGGCCGGCTTGGGTGTAGTGGACGTTGAAGGTGGAAAGCTCTTCACGGACGTTTTGTTGACTCTTGCTGCCTGGTTCTGCTTCGCTACCGTATCGCTCGTGGGGGCCGTGGACGATCCCAGAGGTGGGGAATCAGCCATTTCCGTATCTTCATCTGAATCATGTACAAACTCCGCAGATTTGTACTTTGTAACTGGTTTCGCTGCAGATTTTTTCTCTGTCTTCTTATCAGTCTTCTTCGTTACTCTCCCCGTCAATGTAGTATTTTTTGCTCTAGCGCCTGCACGTTTTGCATTCCCATTCTTATTTGCGGGCTCCTTCTTTTGTGCTGTACTTCCTGACCGCGCAGAAATATTACCATTCTGCTGGTTCGGGGTTATAGCACCGGTCGTCCGATCTGATTCATTGCCGGTTCCATATCCTTCTTTCGATACATCTTCAGAGGATTGAGCGTTAACTCGAGAGGTGGTGCTTTTGGCTATCGGGCCGGTATGTAGGTTTAATCGAGATAACACTTTACCCTTTCCCCTCTCAGCCTTTGGAAGCAGCATCTGCCAAAGCTTATCCGCGCGTGAAATCCGCATTCGGTCAAAGGCCGAAATGGCGTTCTCGATAGCCTCCTGCCGCTCATCCTCCGAAGGGTACGGAAACCCCCAGATATCAAGATCCTTGTACGCCTTGTCTTTTAGGCCATACTTTTCCCGATTTAATCTATTCTCGACACCATATTTCTGTACGAGGGCCAAACAGTCCTCCTGGGACGATCTAGTTTTTTGCGCTAAAAATCTGACAGAAACTGGGCGGACAGCAAGCAGATGGGTCAAGGGAACACGGAGAGCTTCGAGGCGTATTTTGTCTTTGTTTTGGGGAAGAGAGGCTGATTTAGGAGGCGCCATAGGAGTGGCAGCAGCTGGCGAACGTGCACCAAGAAGGCCCGGGCTAGCGGAATTCGATCGATTGGCAGCATGCTGAAAAAAGCGCTCCTTTTCCACATCAATCTTACTTCTTGGCATGCGGGCCAATGAAGCCGCTTCCTTCCCGGTTGCGCTGCGGTTGTCCCCGGCACCTAGAGCCCTCATTTGGTCAATTGTTGTGATCATGGGTGTTTTTCTAGATTCTTTCCCTTTCTCAAAAGCACTCAGTCTTTGCTCCAGATTGGCCAATGCTTCATCCGTAGCAGCAGTATCCTCACGAGCTTTCTCCACCTCCAGTTTATGGCTGAGCACGCCAGTAAAATAAGCATTGTTGGCTGTAGAAGACGAAGAAGATGAAGGAGAGTAGCAGTAAATTTCTGAACGGTGACTTTCAGGCGACGAGAAGAAGGTCTGAGACTTGTTCCCGTAGTGGAGCGATTGGTGTTTTCCCAGACGGATACGGGCCTTTTGATCGTTACGCAGACTCTGGACGAGTTCGTCGAGGGTGGTCTGAGCCAGATTCAGCCGCATTATCTGGCTTGGTTTGCTGGAGGGGTCGGGAGAGGAGGCGTCCCCAGGTGTGTCTGCTCTCCGAAGGCATATGCCACCCTCTGGAATTATGAGAGACGCCATCTTGGGAAAGGGATTGACAGCGATGGGAGGCCGGAGATATCGTGAATTCGAATAGAATGGGTGCCAGTCGAGCCCGGGTGGACGGGTAAGGGAGTCAGTAATAGGTTCGTGGCAATCGAGCAAAGTTCCGTCATCAGAACAAGCTAGAGCTGGGGTCGAATCGAGCGGTGACGAAAAGGAGAGAGGGGATCGAGAGCCGACCGGTGAGTGGAAGGAGGTGCACGAATATCATGGCCAGTTATTGATGGGAGGAAAGACGGGAGCTGGGTGGAGATTCACCCATGTGAAGCGGCGATTGAGGAGGGTCAGGTTGAAGCCGAGAGGGAGGGAAAGAGGGAGAAAGCCGCAGTCTGAGAGATTATCAGGAAGAAGAAATGGGAGGAACCTCTCAACGACAGGAAACAAAAGTCAGAGAGGGTGAGAGAGAGAGAGAGAGGAGGGAGAGAAGGATAGAGAGGGATGGGAAATATAGAGAGAGAGAGAGAGAGAGAGAGAGAGAGAGAGAGAGAGTGTGTGTGTGTGTGTGTGTTGTGATGGAAAGAGGTTGGAGGTTGTGGTGAGGGTGAGGTGAGGTTGAGGTGAGGAAGGGAAGGTTGAACGGGCGGTACGGTGACAAGACGGTCCGTACGTGACAATAATAATAATACCTAGGTGTGGCCTTGGAAGTCCTCGCCTTGGCTTGGCCCACCGCAGGTTGGGGCTCTTGGCTGACACTGGCAACCCGGGCCTGGGCACTGTCTAGCCGTTTCTAGCAATGGTGCGCGGGCGGCTTGGGGGCTTGATCCGCCGCCGGTCCAAAACGTGCTGGCTCCAGACTTCCTCCTGGTGATGACGATGATGAGGAAGAACCCCGATGTGCTCCGTACGTGTATTAATATTACTATTCTTCTTCTTCTTCTTCTTCTTCTTCTTGGGCTGACAAGTCATGCTACATATGCCATTGTGGCTCAGGCTAGGGGGGGAGGACGAGGAGTAGGACCCTATCATGTTCCTGACTGGTTCCCTCCCTCAAAGGGGTGCTCTATGTACAGTAGTACATACAGTACCTCGAGGGAGATCAAGAAGATCTGGGCCTGGGCGGAACCCTGGAATGACCACAGCCTGGCTTTTTGATTGGCCCAAGGACTCTCCGGTTTTGTGGAGAGCCAGTGTTTGGATACCTACTCCGTACGCGGCGTAAGTACAGTACTGCGTACGCCTTGGGAGGAAAAATACACTCCCGGAACAGGTATTGTCATTATCGCTGGCTGGTACGGTACTATGACCTTCTCATGCTTGCTTCCTGGGAAATAATTGAAAGAATATAGCTAATAATGGATGGAATGGATGAACGGTTGAATCAATTAGTATAGTTAAGTTATTTACGCAAGAACAAACAAAGCACTCTAATAACCAAGATGGACCATGGTCCCCTTTTGCCTGCTTAGGGAGAGCTTTCCATTCTCTCTATCCACTTGCCTCGGGCCTGTATGGTATGTAGGGGCAAACAAAACGGACCCTCTGAAACATCAGCCTTGTCCCTGTAATAAGAAAGAAGATAGGAGCTCACTGGCTCAATGGCTAAAATGTAGACTCTCGGTGACAACAGAAGCGTGGAATTTGGAATAGCCCTGATAATCTCTACAGCGTATATAAATGTGCCCTCCTCGACGACTCATCCCCGGCGTGTCACTCAGGGCATGCCGAGCCTGAGACACTCTACATCTCACGTTGATATCTCCGTACAACTAGTCTCATATCATATGCAATCGAGACTTATGATAAGAATAGTTATAATAAGAATAGTTATAAAAATAGAGAAGCAAGTGGACAATGGAAAGCAAACTTTAGTTATCATAAAAAAACAAAAAAGGGAAAGTAAAACAGCATGAATCACTTCTGAGGCAACCAGATTCACAAGAGACAAAAGAGATCTTAGATACTTTTGATTGTCCTCTTGCAGTGTTGCTTTATTATTTTAGTTTCATCAATTGACAATAAGTGCTCATTTGCCCAGCTCATCTCTCCCTCCAATTAATTATTTTTTGCTATATTTATCATTATCAACCTCTCACCCTCTCATGAACCACTCAGGTTTGCCTTAAACTTTTCCCTTTATCCACCTCAAAAATTTGCCTGTTATTCAAGGACAATGGGAACTTTTTCTTCTACCCTCCCTCCTCCCCCCAAACAAACCAAAAACAAAACATGAGAAAAAGCAGCCATTCTCACACAATAACAGAACACAGGAAAAGCTTCGATGTGCCACAAGCTTTGCCACTGGTCGTGTTTCTTCTCCCCCACCTCCTCCTAGACCATACAGAGTTTGTGGAAGTTCCTTGTTCCTTGAAATTTTGGTCATACCCATCCCATCCACCCTCTTACACGACTCCGTACATGTCTTTGTTTGAGAGCAGTGCGCTACGCCAGAGGGGTTTTCAGAAAACTGCTCGTACATTAACCTATACGTTACCCCATTAATCAATCGCACCCAGTTTCATGAATACCCGCGAGCCACGAGGCAACAGCTGCAACCACGATCGTAAACGCAACTGTGTGGGTGATGGAGTGGAGTGGCGGCAGCCTAGCATTCCAAACTGACACTCTGTACCACATTTATCATTCCATATCATATTAACAACGCATCATCCACCCCCCCAATAAAATTTGGTGATGAGAAAAGTTGTTACAAACATACCGTCCCTCTCACCCCCCTGGTCCTCCCAAGCCAAGCCTCGGGAATAATTTCCCTTGCGGTCAGTCAAAGAAAGACCTCAGGCAAAAAGTACACTGTATGTTGGTGGTGCAAAACGACCGGGTTGCTTTGGTGGAGCGGCCGTTGGTTCTGGCTCACGATTGCAACACACTTCACATCCAGGGCGCTTGCTCTTTCTCACGGTCCATGAGCGAGATCTGCACCCATAATCTCAAGGTTATGTGGCTCAGAATATCAAGCTGGATGGGGGTGGGTAGCTAAATTTCGGAAAGCCGCCCAGATATGCCTATTTGATTTCCAATTTGCGCAAGAATGGGTGAGCAGGGGAGCTAGCTGCAAAACAATTCACTTTTGGTTCCTCTGCATGAGTTGATCAATGAGCTCTATGCCTATACTAGCTGGGGTCCCAAAGTCACATAAGAGAAGGCAAGGCACCCTTGTCCCTTGGCGTTTCCAAGCTCCAGAGGCAAACATAGATGGTTCTTCTCGATACTTTCAGGGAGTGAGTTCGAAGCGCTTGTTTCTTTAAAGCGGGTGAAAGTGGAATCATCTGCTCCGTACAACGCCTGACATGCTGTCAGGCTATGATGACTACTGTGTAATGGCCGAGAGCGTTTAAAATTGCGCCCTGGGATAGTTTTTCTTCTTCTTCGCGGTTGGCCTGACCTGACAGATAGGTATTTGCACATAAGGTGCCTGGGATAATTTCGTATTGAAGAAAATTCAGGGCCTGCTATCCATAGCCGCATCTTGATATGGGCCCGTCCGTAAACGGGGCAGGGCAATACGGATAACTAATACCCATGCTCAGTACTCACTCTGTAGATATGTGAATTCATTAAACCTGGCATTGAATTGAGGCGCAGATGTAGATTTTTTGCTGGCACATCTCAATTATCAGCACCCATACATACATAATACTTGGAACATCAGCTTGCTTGAACTGGGTGAATAATGTAATTAATTATTAAAATATATAACTAACTCCATTCTCCGTACGGAGTACAAATACGTTAAATTAACGCTCAGATCGACATTGATAGATAGAAAAAGGTCCCATCACCCACCACTCCGCTCGCTGTCCGGGTATTCTCTTATTGCGACTTACGCAGTAGCCGCCCGGGAGCCCTGCCCTCGGGAACTTTTCTCATCATATTCATATTGATTGCTGTTGCAGTTTCCTAACTTTTAACTACTGAATTACTCAGCTTATTATTAATTAGGTGTGATCCAGGCCCATTTTTTATTTATTTATCCTTTACTATTATTGAGCAGGCACGGTGATGGAAGATGTGAATGTGGAGAGCACTTGCTGACTTAGCGGTAAACTAAAAAACTAATTGATACTTCGTTCGCTCATTCCAAGGTAAATCATCACCTGTGTTTTATTAAAAATAAAATCCCCGTCTTGAGAAATGCAAAGTGGCCGATTATTGTGAATGAACCTCCTTGTTTCCTCGCATTTTGTACTCCATATATGTAACTTATGCGTGAACTCGGCGGTTTTGTGTGCAAGGAACCTGATGCTGTTAGGGGCTGGGAAAATCCTCTAGGCTCTGAGTTAACTACATATTATTTATTCACAATGACACCTGAAACCCGCTGGATATAATACTCTACCCTTGCGTATAGAACTATCTTATTTGAGTTTGTCATCAGCTTGCTTGGGGACTGGGGAATAAAATACTACTGGTAACGTTAACAGCGAGACGCACGTTGTCAAAAGCACGATTGCGGTAGTGCTGCTGGCTGTAATATATAATCAACTTTTCAAGTCGAGATTGGCAAGTATCATTCCTCATTTCGCAATACATCCTGAAAATAAAGATCGATTCCACCCCGTCATAGTAATAATTAATGCTGTGCTGAAGTCCATAAGCTCCAGGCTCCACTGATGAAAAAGCTAAAGGAGGTTGTGAGCCGTCAAATTGCCCGATATACTCGGCACCCTCGTACAAGGAAAAATCCCCGAAAGCCAAAAATAAAATAAAATGAAAGGGCATGTATATAAAGGGGTATCTACCATCCAAAAATAAAGGGACTGTTGTGGAGAAGACCCGCCAGCGCTTCCCACTCATCGTCATACTTGTCCCCAAAAGCTTGACGGTAGATAGCCGTGTCATGTTTATCACCCCCACAAGGCCACATGGCTCGAACGAACTCCCAATACTCTGGCTTGAAGCCGGAATTTTCCCAATCAATTAGTCCAAACAGACGTCCATCCCTAATAATGATGTTTGTCATGTGCAAATCGCTGTGGGTGAAACAAACATTACCTCTTCTCGTATAGCGTGGCAATGGGCGGCTGATGTTTATGCTGCTCGGGCTGAAAGAGGAATTGAGTGAGATCGTCGGCGAATTCTGCCGTTGAGTTCAAAGGGCCTAGTGTGCGGCCTTCGTACATGTGGTCGCAGATTGGGCCTCCAGATGCATTTGCAATGAGGTGCTTCGATTTGTTAGGGATTTTGCGCAGCTCCGTTATCCACCGCGCCAAGTCTTTTGCTATCTGTTCAAGTTCCTCGTGCGTTATTCGATAGTAGACTTGGTTAAGAGCATGTCCGTAGACTTGTGTCATTAGAACGAAACCAGAGGATTCGTCGATTCTGACATGATCGATCAGTTTTGGTGCGTTTATTATTGGGGAGTCTTTTTCAACAAGGGGCAGTGAAATTGCTTCGTTTTCAGTATACCGACGGCCTCTCTTAAGACAAAGACCGAGTGGGAGGTACTTTACTGGTTGATCTGTTTGTGTGGGGTCTCGGGAATCTAATTGCCGGTCGATGAAATTGTAAAGTGCTAGTCGAACAAATTTAGGTAGAATAGATAGGAAATTTCGGAGGAAGAAGATTCCCACGGACCCAATAGCCCAACCTTTGCGAGACAGTTAGCGGAAGGATTAACCAACTATTTAGATACACTATACCTTGCTTGAGTGGTGCCCATCCCCTTTGCACGCCGTGTTCTACTATGTGCATGTGTAAATTCACAAAAATTCGACGGTGAAAGTTTAAGAGCAATACAGTTGGTAGGGGATGACTCTTGGGATCCTTTGTTAAAGGTGTTTTATAGAACCGGGGAACGTCTTTCCAAGTTTATATTCTTGGGGATCATTAACTCTAACTTCCCACTAAAGCCTGGTGTGAATATTTAAGACCTAAAAGTTTCTGAGAGTCCGTTAAAGGAGAGCTTACCCCGTTATTGTTCCGAGTCGACCGGATGCCATTGTCACTTTCGAGACACAACAACTTGAAAATGTAAATCTGCCCCCGGTGGAAAGCATTACGCGCTGATGGTCCCATCAGCCAAAGGTTTTTAAGCTGATCCTCCACACTGGAAGATCCAAGAAGAGCGAACAGCTCTTCAACGCCCTCTTTGGTTAGGATGGCTGCTAAGAGTAGCCGTAACGGTGCCTGGAGTAAAGGAATGTTAAGAAGTGTCCTTGGGAAGCCCTCATACATATATATATATATGTGTGTATGCGTGTGCGTATGGAAGGCGGGAAGAAGTAGTTACCCCATCTTCAATACCAGGGTCATGCAAAATATATGGAGAAACACAATATGTGGGTTTAACAACATTGGGGGCCATCGCGTTCATTAAGGGCGGCCTGAACATTCACGGGGACATGGTAATCATGACCGCCTGTCAAAAGATATGTTAACATTGCAGATGGTATATAATCAGGTTGTAAAAACTGCACTCAGCTTACATTTCAGCACCAGAGTCTTCAAGTCTTTCCAGATAGACCGCAATGTCTCTTCCACGGTACATTCTGGGATATCCGGTCATGTACATATTGACCTGAAACAGCAGGAGCATATGAATGATGTAGAAAAGTAGTTTAAAGCCATATGTTCAAAAGCTGTTAGTTTGGCAGATAATATGATGTCTGTTGTTGTCAGATATGCACCTTGGAACCCCTCCACACCCATGGACTTCATGTTTTCAAGGATGAAAGCAAATGCTCAGTATGTATATGACTAATATGAAGTGTGAATTGAGTTTAATTCTGTAGTTAGGCTACTGGGGCAAAAGAGCTCAGTCACCACCAGCGCACTGCTGGTAGAAGGGCCGATCAACCGGGGACCCCCAACAAATTCTTTGCAAATGAATATGATGTGTCACTTCATCACTGAAGTTACAAGAAGATGACACCATGCAAAGCATGTGACTTTTCCTATTAACTATGATTCAAACTTCAGAAAAAATAGCTCAGTATGACTCTAACTGATTCATGATAACATCTTATTTAAACTACCATACACTACAGAGGCTCCTGCGAAAAGTTTTAAACTGAAATGCTGATACTAACATTAAGTATTGTCATTCCATCCCTTAATTAAAAGATAGGGAGTTCTCAGGGGGGCTTCTAGAAAGCGATGCCCCTAGCTTACTCACTAGCTCACTGCCTAAATCTCAGGTGGTGTGGCCTGGAGATTCAATACACTAGTAATCATATTTCAGGATAAATTCTTAGTGTAAGACAAAACTTTTCTCAGGGTCCCCGTACGCTAAAGGGTGATGTGTGCGGTGCGCTAGTCCGTAATAGGTAACTAGCCTGTGCCAACCTCTTCTTTATCAAATAGTAACTTATAGACTCTACGGAGTATATCACACAACAACTGGAAATGCCCTCTAAGCTTGGAAAGGTTTGAGAGGGTTTCCTACTTTGTTTTGTAGCCAATACAAACCTTTTTACCATGTTCACGTCCTCCGGCCACGCTGAGCCATTGGAAATGTTTTCTTCGACCTGGTTGTGGGATAGCTGTTGGGTGTTGTCTTGGAATGGCGTTTAACCCTGCTAGTGGTGATGCCACTTCGAGTGTATCCTTAACTACAGCGTTGAAGCTGACCCTGAAATCCAGTTGGTTTTAAGTTCCCATACACTGTTTGCTCGACCCTGTGTTAGCTTTTTCGA
Source organism: Blastomyces gilchristii SLH14081 (assembly GCF_000003855.2). NCBI lineage: Eukaryota > Fungi > Ascomycota > Eurotiomycetes > Onygenales > Ajellomycetaceae > Blastomyces > Blastomyces gilchristii. Next base: position 3,031,293 of record NW_003101680.1, on the reverse strand, counting down.
GTGGTCGATTTCTGATCATAGGGTTGAGAATTCTGGATTTCCATCTAAGAGAGGAATCTCTCTACTTCTTATTCCATGTCCTATGCGGGCTTTAAGAAACAGCCCAATTCTAATTCGACTCTGACCTCTTTCCTTCCTTAATATAAACAGCTTCCAGTACAAGCTTTCGAAGACCTTGCCCATCCCTAATTTTCTGATTTGACCCCCTGCTCGTTATGCTTGTTTGAAATATCCATATCCTGCTCGATTGGCTAATTACTCGAACCGCTATACACCGCGATGCTCGGGCGATCTTCTTCCAAGCCTTCATCTGAACAAAAAATATGGCTAGCCTTTATCGGGCGAAAAGCCGCCAAATTCTTTCGATGCTGGCGCCTTTGAACTACCCTCCGACTCAGATGTAGCTCGGGGCGCTGTGGCCGGTAACCAACATATCAGTCTCGAGATAGGGGGAGTCTACATCGCCGTGTTTGAAATGGCGAATTTCAAAGACTTTCATTGGGCCCTCGTTGTTGCTACAAACCCGAGAACTGGAATGCTCTACCACAACACCAACTGTGGAGGACCTTATGCATTCCATGCATATCACCATTCACACCTACTGAACTCTAACACATTGCGGGCCTTGATCAAAATATCGTCGCTCAGCCCCCTTGACAGAGCAATTCATTAGCGATTCGCAGACAAAATCAGAACTGTTCCCGTTGTAGATCTTAAGTGTCGCCGCTGGCTGTGCAAAGCGATATAAGTTGTTGCAGAAGAAGGATTTCTAGGATTTAACAGCAACCACCCAGGCTTTTATGCTGATCTCGAAAACGAATGTATGTCTGTTGTTCCGAGTGGCCGACGAAAATAAGCCAAGTTATGACTCGCCTTCTTGAATTGAATTTGAATTTGAATTTTGAGATTGGCCATTGTGTGGCTTGCCTGTCTTGGCGGTTCGATACTGTAGACGCTCTTCCCTCTTTTCTTTTCTATTTGTTATAGAGATGGCCATGTTGACCTCAGCCGGCTGGGTCAATATATGGAGGCGGGTGCAGTCTGGAGTTGGGATAGTAGCTAGGCATGGAAGCAACGGACAGAGATATATTTGGATAATATATCTTGAATTGAGAGTTTTGGGTACTAGCTAGTAAATGAAATTAGAAAGGAGAAATTGGACAACATTCCTCCCCATTTTTAACAAGCTGGAAACATAGTCATTACGTCAGTACCTCATATATTAAAAACTATCACATACAAACGAATGCTAATCATAATTGAAAAAAATCGTAGAAGCAAGAACAGATGTGGTCATGGGCAATTTAATAACAGCAAAGACCATCCTCGTAGCAATGTAGAAAGGGGAAGAGTATTTTAGATACATATATAGAGACAGCTAAAAAAGATTAACAAAGCGACTTTGGGTGGTAAACAGTTTCACATCTAAGACCATGGTCCCCTGAAACCCCAAACATTGAACGCCAAGGAGAATTTAGTCCTCGGCACAATATCCGGCTTCGGTACGCGCGAGACTCCGTAATATATCTGAGGCATAGGTAAAGCCTCCAGAGGTGGCGGGGAGAAGCTGACTTTGACCCATTCACGACTAAGGAGGTCATCTCTATCAGGACCCCCAACATCAGCCTCGATGAGCAGTTTCCCTCCTCCAATGGCACTGGGCGGGATAGTTTTAGGGACGGTTGCGTCCAAAACTTTCTCGATCGATTTAATATAATTAGTCAGTTTATCCAGATCCCCTGCTGCCGTTACGTTATTGTCGAGTAGAACGATGTGGTCACAATGGACGTGGTATGGCTTTTGGGATTCAGGGACCGGGTTCTCGGGGGTATATTCGACAAACCTCGTGCCTGGTCGCGAGGTGGTGGGTGGTGGCATGGTTGCTGGAGGGCCCGGGGAAGGGGCAGCTCTTTGAGCCGATGGTGACTGCTCAAACTCTAGAATGAAATGTAGCCCTGATGGGAGAGCGATGCTAGTCGATGTTGACTGGTCAATGTACTGGCGCAGGCTCGCCCATGTATAGTTTGTTATCATGACTTGTCATGGCGGTTTAGGAGTTAGCTTGACGGCTGGTTAAAAGAACATATTTTGCGCATGCCAGTGCTTTGTAGGAAAAATTTAGGGCTTGGAGGAGCTTACATATGAAACCGTCTTCTACCATTTTAAGTTCGTTCTTCTCCTGACAGGGACAAAATGTGAAATAATTCAGATTCATACAGGTATTCGATGTGCCCGCTGCATATCCTCTGGGTTGCACATCGGTATTGCTCCAAAGTAACCCAGAGTCTGCGTCTTTGTAATGGTACGAATCTAGCGCGAATACGTGCTCGAGTTGAAATTGTGTCAATGCGTGTTTAAGATGAAAAGCAGATTCCCGTGGAACATGGAGGACAATCTCCATGCCTCTCTTCAACGCGCTGATGCCCCTGACGATAACAAGCGGTATTGAATCTTTCACACTTCCCGCCATGCTCGCCATAGTGATGCATGGTTGGCGATCACGATTTATCCATGGAGGAAAAGGGAACCACCGTTCCTGGGCACCTAGATGTCCAAGGGCTCTCATAATCCCATACTTTTGGGCAACTTCTGCCTCAGGGGCGATAAGAGGGATAACCTGGAGCCACTCGGTGGGGAAATACGAAGCCGGGATATTGGTGATGGGGTGTGCCGGGCAGTAAACGATCCACTGGAAATCGGACCTATCGAGAAACGACGGAGAATGAAACTCCGTGCGTTGAAATTCCTCGACTCTCTGTCCATCCTTGGCCGCAGAGTAAACGAATTTCATCCATTGGAAGGGGGCGATTGGTAGGTGATCCTCTCGTTCACCAGCTCTACGCCGAATGGTGAAAACAATCTCCTTCTGGCCCACTTGAGCAAGGCCTTTAGATATATAAGTCCAGCAGTCCATCTCACCACTGACCACGGACTTAATCTTATGATAGAATATCAAAGCTTGGACTCCCTCCTCAGGATAAACAGCGTAAGTAAGGGGCCATGCTATCGGGATTGGCGCTGGGCCTGCGACATATCGCAAAGAAGGTGATGGCGGGTTTCCTGCAGCAGCTGGGTGAGGACCATTATTCGGAGACAAAAAGTTCTGCTGAGAGGTATCTCTTGGTGATGGCGCAGAAGAGTAATTGAAAGACTGTGAAGATGGCCTTTTCGCACCGAGCCCAGAAAGGCGCTTCTTCCATCTATCAAATCCCATGAAGGGCTCTGATATTTGCAATGGCTAGGAAAAACAGAGCGAAAATGTTGGATGATTGGGTAGCGGTAGAATCCAATTCTAGCACCTAGAATTGAATATCAGGAAAATAGTTGCCAATATATAGTTACCCGTTCACTGAAGATCGACACATGGCCAGTTCCAATAAGCGTTCAACGTTTCCCTTGTCGCGTTATTGATCCTTTCGTCCAAGAGGACCAAGGCACAGCCCTCCTGCACAGTCTCGATGGTTGCAACGTGCCAATACGAGAAGGAATTGTGGCGTCTCTCCATAGTGGCTTCACATGCAGATCAACCAGTGCTGCTTTTTCCATCCATGGATGGAATCCTCAAGATGAGGCCCAAAATTTGGCTGGTTTTTGCCAGCGTGTCACAGCATGGTTGGTGGTTGGGGAGTATGGCGGCCAACAGAAAGTTTGGGGCGTCAAGCCTCTGTGCTCAACACCCATCTGTCACGTTTGTTCAGTTGAGCCAGATGGGCCTACGATCCCTAGACGGGAGTTACCGTTTAGCGGGTGGGGCTAGCTTCCAGGGGTGGGCGTGCCCCTAAAGTTTAGTGATCGTTATAGTTAAGGGTCTGGCCAACGGGCAAGCGCTGAGCTATCAAATCAGGTGACCGCTACCTCAAAGTCGCGACTTGAACAATTTGATATTGACACTCCCATACGACGAATTTTACACTTCCCCGCCGACACCATTGTGGAAGCTATTCGACTCTGCTCAATGCACGGAGAAACACTCCAGAAAAAAAAATGTCTTTAGGTAAGTGTCCACTTTATATGGTTGTTGTCTCATCCATCAACCTGGACTCAATCTTGCGTACTAGCTACGCCAGATCGCGCGTTCAGTACCTAGGCCCGCGAAGCTTGAGCCGAAGCTAACAAGACCTTTGGCTATAGATGAGGAAGTGCTAGAGGCTGTCGCCAAAGATGGAACTATGGATTAGTATGTTTGCGTATATCTTTAAGCTCGTCTATGCGCTCCGCCGTTGACCGTGAAATGGTGCTTGATATAGTGAGAGATGGCCTAGCTTGCTAGACCCTTTAATCGAACGACTCGAACATGTACGTCTCCTTTACAAGAGCTTAACTCTACCCGGAAGCGTAAACGAGGCAATAAAGCTCCCATGGTGGCTAACAGTTCGCATAGATAATTCACAATGACTTCCCGATGCCCACCGTCCCTCCACCTTGGAGTGGAGCCGCTGATAACTCAGGCCTTATCCCCTCTTCCTATTCTACACAAGAAGTAAACTCGCAGGCAAATAGCAATAAAGAAAATGCTCCGCCGTCACATCTACAGACTCCACCCCGCCGACCACCAGTTCCGACTTTTCCATCCTCCGCCTCCAGCGAACGCATTCCTGATTCGCAACCACAGTCCGGTCCGACGGACGACGCCCTCCCTCCACCCCTCGTCGTGATCCTCTCGTCCATCAAATCCACTCTAAAGACATACTTTCCCGCAAAACCACCCCATACAATCCAGCGGCTGGCAGAGTTGATACTACGGCCGACCCGTGACTACCGCACGTTACCAGCGTATCTCCGTGCAGTCGACCGTGTCGTATCGGTTTCCAGCGGAGCAGATATTTTCCCATTACCGGTGTCCATGCCTTTGCCTGGCGGTATTATTGATACTAGCCTCGTCAACGGCGTCAACGGGGCAGGGGGCAGTAGTTTCGCGCTCAGTGGCAACAATGCGCTGGGAAGCGATGAGTCTCTTGGAGGGGCCCTTCTCACCCCGATCCCGTGGCTGAACAATGTTGATCTTCCTGGAGGTAAGGGTGGTCATGGCTTCGTAGAACCTGACTCTAGTCCTAATTCGAGTGGAGCAGGTGCGAGCTCGCCCGGTAGCAGCAGCCCGTCCTCCTCCGCAGTTCCGCCGCGAGAATCCGGCGCCATGACGCAGGGCGAACTCATTCGGCAGGAGCAAGAGGCTGGCGTTGTTCCTACAACAGTACAGCATGAGCATCAGCGGCAACACCAGACAGCTTCGTCCCTGGGAGGTGAGGGGCGCGTGGCAGAGGCACAAGGGCATGAAGTCGAGGAAGAGCCTCATGCGAGAGGTCCAAATATTTTGGGCGTGAAGGATATCGGATTGCAGGATGGGAAGGGGGTGGAGATGTCATTGTCGACCAGCCCCCCACGCACCGATGTTGTTCGTAGTGGTAGTGATTCAGCAGCAGATTTGAAAGACACTTCACAAGGAGCTACAGTTAATGATCCCTCGAGCGGCCGTGATTTGAAGGACGATGCAGATAGGGATGCTGATGGAGATATTTTCATTGGCGATATACCTGAGAAGCCTGTAGAGGAGACCAACGAAGATCAGCCAGGGCCTAATACCGCTGCAATGCTGTCAGACCCGAAGCCAGAGAACGAGGAGCTGACGAAGTCAACTATGGAAACGGATGAAGGGCCAAAGGAGGGCGATACGGGAGGCTCTGGCGGTGACAATCGGATGGACACGTAAAACCAATCTCGTGCTACTTTTTTCCTGTGCTCTGTTCCGTTCTGCTATTTATCGAACTGGCGTTTCTGGGTTTTTCTCCCCCTTCCTGCCTAACTGCTATGTGGGAGATTGCTTCCAAGGATTTTTTTCACAGAATGGATTTGGAAGTATGTGGTCTGAGTTTAGAAATTTTCGCCCCCTTTGTATCAGTTTCCCTATTTCTCCCATTCCAGAGCATATTGACGCATATCGAAAGCTGAGAAATCAGGATTTTATTTGATAAAGGTTATGTTTCAAGTCCCATAAAAATATAAAGGAAAAAATCCCGCTCTTTATATAGAGTAATTAATATATACACCAAAAACATATGGGTAGATGTAGTTATAAGTCGTGCGTAACTAGTAAATATTACACATTATATAGCAGAAGAAGATATGGGCTATCGTATCAGGGGAATAGGAATTCCAAAGAAAAGCTCAAATCAACGTATTCATGTCCAGAACAAGGGCAGTTTCGGATATCATCATTATTCATCACGAGCAGTATGGAAGAAGGAAAAGTGGACCCTTTAAACTAGATGGTTAGAGAACAAGTCAGTTAGTTACTTAAGAGATTATGAGCCCACTCTTATATAGTGGTAGTGCCCGTCGCTTGTTGGCGCTTCTTAACCTGCTTCGCCCAGCGCACTTCAACGATAGATGTCAGCTCATCACAACGGATATCCGTAAAAGTAGCATGGCTAGAAATAGTTAATAAGTAGTAAGGAGAAGGAATACTCACGCCCACAAGCATTACACAGCGTCTTCCTCCCACTCGGACCCCTCCGCCACTCAGGCGACGAGAACGTCCCACAATCAGTGCAGGAATTCGTTTCGGTAGGCTTACTCCTCCGTTTCCGTTCAGCATTTCCTTTGCCGCCCTTACCACCGTCCCTGTGGCTGGACGTGAACACCCCCACTGAAAGCGCGACGCTCTGGAAAAGAGTGCCGTTAGGGTCGCCAGTGCTTATCCCCCGCGTCCGTTCACCTGCTCCATAGCGCAGGCCTGTCATGAGCTCGATGTCGTCTACGTATGTGCTCCCTTCGAAGCCAGCGGGCTGAGAAATGTTATGCTGGGGCTGCGATGGCGTTAACGGCTGGAATCTATCTGTGCTTGATCCTGTGAAAGGCTCATTGGGCAGTATTGGAGCTTTAGGGTTTGGTACGGTGGCAGGTCTAAATTGAAATGCACCAGTAGAAGGAGGGTGGAAGCCGGGGGTACTTGTTAAATTGTGATGGGCTTGTGGAGCTATTGAGGTAACTTGTTCGTTGTCTGGTTTATTTTCATCGTTATGAAGCTGAAATTCCCCTTCTCGTTTCAGTTCTGCGATTCGTCTTGTCAGACGTTCGTTTTCGAGTTTGTGTTCGAGGAATGAGTCGAGAAGCTGCGTTTCTTTGGTCAGGTAGGGGCGGGCGATTATCGAGAACTTCATGTTTGTCGCTGAGTCTATTTGACCGTGGGCATCTAGCAGTAGATAGGTCCCGTCATGCTTCTTGAAACGATAGAAACATTGGAACGGGGTTTTTGTGTTTATTGAATGGGCAAACTCTTTGACGACCACTGAGCGGTCATCTGGATGGATGAACTCAAATAAGACATTGCCTATTAAATCCTCCGATTCGTACCCTGTCAGTGCCTTGCAGCAAGGCGACACAGATAACAATATCCCGGACAAATCTAAAATTTGTATCAGGTCCCTTAATCCCGCCAGGATGCGTATTTCCACTTGGGTGGGCTCAACACCCAGCTCCACGCTAGGATTTATCCCCGGAGGCGAAGTGATGGTGGGAACCGCGCAAGGAATATACTCTTTCGGTTTGTTTTGTTCCCACTTTGATGATTCATCCGGAATATTTGTTTGAAACGGGGAGATTGTGCCGAAGGTCTGGATATTTCTATACTGAGCATCCGAGGCACCGAAATTGTGAAGATGCGGCTCCACGTCATTGAAACTTGCCGCAAACGGCGCTTGCGCACTTAGTACTGTGGCAGGAATCTTTCGCGATTTAGTTTATTAGCTTATTATAACTACTAATTATGACATGGCCGAAGTGGTTGCTGAGTGGTTGGCTGTATCATACGTGTGCAGAATAATCTGAAATTCCTCGAGCGAATCGGTGATCATATCCTGACATGGGGAAAGCCCGAAGCGGCAGATAAAGAATAGGGTTCCATATGCTGGGCCTGATCTGTGGGGGTTTGGGGGGCACTGATATTAGGCGGAGTTATAGATGGTTCTCTCGAAAGGTAGATACGAAATAGGACTGAAAACGACAAATCAAAGACGAAGGTATATAAGTAGTATGTAGTTAGTTGTGAGTAGGAGGAAACAATAATGTCTCTTGTGCTCCTACATTGCTTATCACGCGCGCGTCATGGCTGCTTCTTTGTTTCTTGTTTCGGTATGCCTGTACAGAGCGATGCTAGGTAGCCTTGCGGGGGGTGGCTTGTGCCGACAGGTCAACAGCCGTCAGTGCCAGCCCCCAAGAGCCGCTTCGGCACTCCCCCGCCCCGTGCCGACCTCGCTTGCTGCTAGCCTCCTCTACGCAATAGTAGGGGCCGCCGTAGTTAAAGGTCGGCACCCCGCTGGAGCTTATCGGCCCGGGTTTGTGCCCGTACCCGCACCTGGATGATAAGGCATGGATTGGCAGCCTGCTCCCCCATAGACCTCAGAAGTTTCTGGTAGTGCTTAACAATGAAAACAATGAATAAAAACCATAATACAGCTGTTACGCAATCGTCATCCATTGTTTGGCAAGTTGGGTTCCTACTGTGAACTAGAACCTGCCTAGAACTGGCTGCCGTTTAGCTGGAACCTCTCTCACAAGACAAGATCACGTGATGTCGTGCCTCGCCCAAGTCAGTCTATCCGCGTTGAACGCGAAGGCAGCATTTCTCCACGAACGCCCTTGAGACGAAAGCCAACCAGTAGCCGTTTTCCACAACGTCCAACGCTGCAAGCCGGCCTGACGAGGAGCGGGTTCAGGAAACTTGATTTAGCAAGATGTGAGTGTTACATATGTGCACTTTTCCGTCTGAAAAGGTAAAGGACTAATCAGCTGTTCAGGTGTGAGTTCGCCTACTAGCAGTCCGTCTTCCAACGTAGCTAACAACACTCAAGCGAAAATTGACAAGTTATCTATTCTTGGGTAAGAAGGGCTCATGATATATACTCTGTTCCCCAGTTACGAGCATCTCGCTAATGTTTTACTGGCACTTTATATAATAGTGTGCGGTCGTTTGACAACACCCGCAGCGAAACTATCCAATTCCATACCCCGTTGACACTGATCGTCGGCTACAATGGTTCCGGGAAGACGGTATGCAACAATCAGTATATACATGTCTATTCTGATACTTGACTGATTTGGGCCATAGACCATCATTGAATGCCTCAAATATGCGACTACTGGAGACCTCCCCCCAAATAGTAAAGGCGGTGCCTTTATTCACGATCCGAAGGTTTGTCTACAGATGCCATACGTGTTGGATTTGAAGATGGGGAGCTAAAGACATATCACAGTTATGTGGCGAGAAAGAGGTCCTGGCGCAAGTAAAGCTCTCGTTCAAGTCTATGTCGGGAGCGAGGATGGTTGCGACACGCAGTCTTCAGCTTACCGTGAAGAAAACGACGAGACAACAGAAAACCTTGGAAGGCCAGCTCCTGATGGTTAAGGACGGCGAACGAACGTCCATTTCTTCGAGAGTGGCCGAACTTGATCAGATTATGCCTCAGTATCTAGGTGTTTCAAAAGCCATCCTCGACTCTGTCATCTTCTGCCATCAGGATGAGAGTCTGTGGCCAATGAGTGAGCCCTCCGTTCTAAAGAAGAAGTTCGACGAGATATTTGAAGCCTTGAAGTACACAAAGGCTATCGATAATATCAAAGCACTTCGGAAAAAGCAGAATGAAGAACTCTCTAAATTCAAGATCATGGAACAGCATGCAAAAGAAAATAAGGATAAAGCTGACCGCGTAGGTGTTCATTCTCCAAAATTTTGACAGCATGTCTTAGCTAACATCCTCTAGGCGGAAAAACGATCAATCAAATTGCAAGAGGAGATTGAGGCGCTACGTGCTGAGAGCCATGAGCTCTCACAGCAGATGAGAAAAGCCGCAGAACTAGCAGACAAGGCCTGGAAAGAGTCGGAAAGTTATGCGCAAATTCTTGGCACATTGGAAGGAAAGCGGATAGAAGCCAAGAGCATCCAGGCCAGCATCACCAACCTACAAGAACATCTTGTTGAGGTGGATGAGTCCGATGAATGGCTTGAAAGGACTTTGGACCAATTCGAGTCACAACAAATCCAGTATCGAGAACAAGAAGAATCGCTCAAGGAAAAATATATGGAGCTCAAACAAGTGATTGAAGACAATCGAACAAGGCTAGGGCTTAAACAAGCTGAATATGGCAAACACGAAAATGACAAGGCTCAGTTCGAACGACAACTTAGAAGGCGCGAGAAATTGATTAAAGAAATTGCCAGACAGAATAACATTCGTGGGTTTGACGATGACCTCGACGACATGCAGGTTAGCGATTTCATGCAGCGAATTCGAAAGCTATCTAAAGATCAAAACCAAACTTTAGAGAGAGCCCGACGGGAAGCCCAGATGGAACTGCGTGAAGTACAGAGCCTTCTAAACCAACTCAGCCAACGGAAATCAACCCTACAAGAAGTGAAAAACGCTTCAAGAAAGCAGATATCGTCTAATGATATTGAGGCAGATTCCCACCAAAGGCGTCTAGATGAAATTGACATAGATGAGGGTAGTAAAGCTGTTTTGGAGTCAAGAATTGAAGAAACCGAACGTTCCTTACATGAAGCGAAGGAAAAAGCAAAGGCCGCATCTTGGGACAGTGCGATCCAAGGCAAAACCTCCGAAATTCGATTGTTGGAGGATGAGAGCTCGAAACTGAATGCGGAGCTGATTGAAGGGACCAAGAGAGCCGGGGATCTTGCGCGACTAGACCATCTCAAGAAGGAGCTTAAGGATCGCGAACGCAGCCTCGAAACTATGGAAGGGGCACACAGTGACAGAATCAAGAAATTTTTAACTCGGGAATGGAATCCATCTACACTCGATCAGGAATATCAAAGAGCATTGCAGGAAACCACCAATGCATTGACCCGCGTCGAACGTGATAGAGATGGTGTTAGTAGGGAACTAGAACACGCTGAGTTCAAATTGAAAACAACCCGAAAGGATCTCCAGCAGCGTCGAAATGAACTGAAACAATGCATCCAAAAAATACGTGATGCTGTTGACGACGAACCCGCCGAGTATCCCGACATACTTAAGCAACGACAAGTACAGCTTGATATGGCTAAGAAGGATGCCGATCAGTATGCTGGCCTGGGAGAGTACCTCAGCAAATGCATGGACGCAGCTAAGCAAAAGAAGGTATGCCGAATGTGTTCCAGACCTTTCAAAACTGAAGGCGAATTCCAAATTTTCCTCAATAAGCTCGATGCTCTAGTAAAAAGAGCTACGCAGGATGCTGTTGATGAAAGCATGCAACAGCTGGAGGAAGATCTAGAGGCAGCTCAAGGTGTTTCTACCTTCTATGACACTTGGGTTCGCCTTTCCACCACTGAGATTCCGGCGCTTGAAAAAGAGGAGTCTCAACTTGAGTCTCAACGAGAGGAGTTGCTATCCCAGATCGAGGACCATGACAAGATCGTTAGCGAACGCGTGGAGTCTAAAAAGAACGTTGAATCTCTATCGAAAACAGTTGCGACGATTTCAAAATATGATGGTGAAATCAAAACCCTTCGATCGCAGGTCCAGGACCTTTTGGCAAACCAACAAGATGTCAGCGGCTCCCGAACATTGGAAGATATCCAGGAGCAGATTTCTGCGATTGGAGAAAAGTCTCGCGAGCTTCAGAAAATCATTTCGAAGTTGAATAATGAGAAGGATCAGTCGCGAACCGAGATCACAGCCCTTGAGTTAAAACTTCGAGATGTGCGAAGCAACTTGGACAATGCCAACTATCAACTAGAGAAGAAAGCGAGCCTCGCTGCCCGTGTCGAAGAATATCGTAAGCTGAATGCTAAACATCGTGAAAGCATTGAAAAGGCGGATCATGATATTGAGAGTCTTGTTCCTGAGGTTTCAAAAGCACAGGCTAGGTATGATGACATTGCCTCTCGGGCTGAAGCTAGGGAACATGAGCTACAACTAGAAGCATCCCAGCTGTCTGACAGTTTGCATCAACTTGACCTGGCGAATGAAGAGATCACCTCTTACAATGAGCGAGGCGGTCCGGCACAATTGATCAAGTGTGAAAAAGAAGTACACAACTTAGAATCGGAAATTGCGAGCTTGGAAAAAGAGCAGGGGTCAATAACCAAGGACATCAATGCAATTTCAACCAGGCTTAAAGATAGCGAAAACACAAAGCGACAGTACGCTGATAATCTTCGATACCGGCGGGAAACAGCAGCACTCGAAGATGTAAACGCAACCATTGAGGAATTGTCCGCCCAGAATGCGGAAGTGGATCGCAGCCGTTTTAGGGAGGAATCGGAGCGACGAACACGAGAGCACAACGCCCTATCAGCGAGACAGGCGAGCAAGATGGGGGAAATGAAGTCAAAGGATGATCAACTCATGCAGCTGTTGGCCGACTGGAATACCGACTATAAAGACGCTACAGTCAAGTTCAAAGAGGCCCATATCAAGGTAGAAACAACGAAGGCGGCAGTCGACGATCTTGGTCGCTATGGTAGTGCTCTTGATAAGGCTATCATGAAGTATCACAGTCTAAAAATGGAGGAAATTAACCGTATTATCGAAGAGCTCTGGCAGAAGACGTATAGGGGAACGGACGTGGACACTATCCTAATCCGCTCTGACAACGAAAACGCCAAGGGAAACCGATCCTACAACTATCGCGTCTGCATGGTAAAGCAAGACGCAGAGATGGACATGCGTGGCCGCTGCAGTGCAGGCCAGAAGGTCCTCGCGAGCATCATCATACGTCTTGCCCTTGCGGAATGCTTTGGTGTCAATTGCGGCCTGATCGCGCTGGACGAGCCCACGACGAATCTTGACAGAGATAATATTCGCTCCCTTGCCGAATCGTTGCATGACATTATCAAGTCACGCCAGCAGCAGGCTAATTTCCAGCTCATTGTCATCACACATGATGAGGAGTTCCTGCGACATATGCAGTGTGGTGATTTTAGCGATTACTACTACCGCGTTTCGAGGAATGAGAGGCAGAAATCTATTATTGAGAGACAATCTATTGCAGCTGTAAGTATTTTTTTTCCTCCTGGGATCACCCATCTGAAGAGGTGTTTCGTTCAGTTGCTGATAAGATGCAAATAGGTCATGTAAAGTTTGGTGCAACAATATTTTCGTAAGGTTATTATTATTGTTAATATATCTGCAAGAGCCCAGCTATCTCTGTTTTGATCTGTTCTACTTTGTAGCCATCTCCCTGTTAAATTTGACATTCTCCTCTTTAGTACAAGTGTCATTGAAATCTATGATTCTGTGAAATCAACGGGAACTTCCTTTTTATAGCGCAGTGCCTTCCAGATGGGATTCTGTTATGTGTAGGAAAAATGGAGTGAGTTTTTCACAAGTAAAATACACAATACATGCCCTAACATATTAGAAGAACGCGCTTTAAAAAAAAAAAAAAAAAGAATATGGACGCAAAACAATGTGCCCCCGGGTCTCAACCACTACTAGCACCATCCTCTTCATCTTCGTGATCGTCATCGACCAATGGCACAAATCGAAAATCCACAAAACCTGCGTTCTCCATCTTCTTACTAGGCATAGGCGGCGGAGCTCCACCTCTCCCCTCGACGCCATCGCCATCTCCAAAATCTATCATGAACTGTAAACTCAGAACGCCCTGCCTATCAATGCGAATACTAACTTTACTCGACGCTGCCATTGCACGCAGCGCTTTATTGATAAGTGCGAATCTATAGCTTTGACGAACCCTTGACCTGGACGGTGAATTGACGAGAAAAGTTTCAGTGACGGTTGGGGCAAGTTTCCCACGCCGCGCTTGCAGTTGCCGTGCAGCAGTGGCCCCGTCATCGTTTCGCAGGGTCTTGTAAGCAGGTTCATTCCCTGCTGTTGCTGCGGCGCCGGCGCCGGCGGCGGGGTTCTTGTCGATTGAGAACTCCACGGTAGATTCGCTGAATGGGCCGCCAGAGGCAGATAGAGCAAAATATGGTTCTTTAGTTGCGGAGACGCTGAATGACAATACGGCTGGGTTGGTGGAGTCGAGCTCCATTATGGCGTTGTGCAACCACATTGAGCGCATAATGGACTTGAATACAATGGCGTCACGTTGCAAGGGAATATCTCGATCTCCAGCTAAGGAATCCAAATCGAGGTCGTCCGGCGCGTAGGTAGTCAGTTCGCAGGTGGTGGTCACGCCGGCCTCCATTAGAGTGATGGTAAGTGGTGATCCTTGTTTGATGTAGCTGATGGTGCATGTTCGGTTGAGAAGTAACGCTGGCCCCGAGAACGCGTTTAGAGCCGTTGATGTGGCTTGATTTGCCGTAGAATTGGAATATGGTGAGGCATCATTGAGACCAAAGATCTGGAGTGTCTCGATCAAGGCAGAAAGAGAAATCAAAAACAGTGGGGAGATAGTATTGTCGGAGCCATCTTCACCATCCTCGTTGTCTGCATTTGTAGCATTGTTAGGCTCGGACGATGGTGGATTGAATATGTAATTGGTGAAAAGTTTCCTATCAAGAAATGCGACGCCTTGCATTACTCGTCCATCTTCAGCAGAGAAGCGAATGCCTTGTGAGGTTATTTGAACTGAAGCTTTTGGAGAGAACCCAATGCATCGTAGGAGAATATATAACTGATGAACAGAGCTAGAGACAGCTGAGAATACCGGGCCTTCAGGCTGTGACATGGCGATTACGACTTGAAAAATGTAGTTTAAGATGAAAAGGTTGTGTGTGGTTGTAGCTAATCCGCGTGATGTCAAAAATGTACTTAGAATTAAAAATCCTCCCGCAACCCCGATTTGTCGTACATAGTTTTGATTGACGTCCAAATTAAACGTATACCCCCACTGCACAAATCATGAAAACAGCACCGAATCTACTGGTGATTAGAATTGTTATACAAGATGGATTGATTATATATGACAAAAAAAGGAGAACTTACCCAAATGCCAATGAAGCTGGCACTCCAAGTAATGGGAGACTGAGAAGTGACCGCTCTTGAACACGAAATAATCAGCATGTAATCCGAAAGCCCTCGTGCAACGCGAATACTCACTCAGTCCGAAAAAAACAACGAGGACGATAGCTGATGTGAATAGTTAGTAAACTGGATATATTGCCTAGGCAGGTCACCGGACCGATATCTGACTTACAGGTCACTAGAAGAGTGAAAGCAACGAAGATTTGACTATTCTTCGCAACTAAAGGATAGAATGGGCTTCCACCAGAAGAATCCCAGATCTCGTTCAAGGACATTGGTGCAATTCAACCACGTTGCACGCAAAGTAAAGTTGAAAGATTCGAACACTCAAATTTCGACACAGATTAACTGCTGATCTACAAGAAATCAGAAATGAGGTATCTGTTCTATACTGAGACAACACAGGTAGTTGGATATTTCCTTTCCTGGATGGACACCTCTCGTGAATGGACGGATAAACATATTTCCGATATTATCTCGAGAGAGCGACGCGAAGTCACGGGACTAGATGACATCAATCCATCGCTCCCTTTTTGCCGAGCCGACGCAAACGCATGTCGATCAGCCAATTTTGTGTAACCCGGAATCGAAAATTTCTAACAAAGAAAAAGAATGGCGCCAATAGCTCTTGATCGTGAGTCGCTTATTATTATTACGTTGAAACGCTCCCTGATACATGAAGTTGTCCTAACAAATGTCGTATAGGTGGCAAGCGCAAGGCTTCTGAGGAGTATGCTGAGGGGGATGACACTGTGCATCGGGTGAAAAGAGCGAGAACGGAGTCTCCTAAAGAAGATCAGGTTTGTTTGATTATTGCGATATTGAAAACGACTCTAATGATATGCTGATTACTCTTATTCTTATCCAGGAGGATGACAAACAAGTTCTCAAACTTGTGCCGTATCCGGAGAAGGTACGTCCGTCTTGCCCCCTTTTCGCCCCTTTATAAGTTATTGAACCGATGTTAATTCAAATATTACATAGCCCGCGGTTATAGAGGAACGGAAGGGGGAAATTGAATTTCGCGTTGTTAACAATGATGGCGAGCGGGAAAGCTTTATCATTCTCACTGGTCTCAAATGCATTTTTCAGAAGCAGCTGCCAAAGATGCCGAAAGATTATATCGCCAGACTAGTGTATGATAGGACTCATTTATCGATTGCCATTGTAAAACAACCGTTAGAGGTCGTCGGGTATGTCGCCATCTAGATCACCCCCCTTTATTTGCATTCAAGCTAACCTGGCCAAGGGGCATAACATTTCGCCCTTTTAAAGGAAGAAAATTCGCAGAGATTGTGTTTTGCGCCATATCCTCTGATCAACAGGTGAAAGGTTATGGAGCCCACTTAATGTCACATTTAAAGGTATGCATACCGACTCACCAAGAAAACGCCTGCAAGCCACGCGCTGATTCTTAGGCATAGGACTACGTGAAAGCTACCTCGGATGTTATGCATTTCCTTACATACGCCGATAATTATGCCCTCGGATATTTCAAGAAACAAGGATTTACGAAAGAGATCACACTCGAAAAATCCGTTTGGATGGGCTATATCAAAGACTACGAAGGGGGTACAATTATGCAATGTACAATGCTCCCGAAAATCCGGTATCTCGAGGCTGGGCGGATGCTCTTAAAACAAAAGGCAGCAGTCCACGCAAAAATTCGAGCCTTTAGCAAATCACATATTGTCCACGCACCACCCAAGGAATGGAAGAACGGCGCCTTTAAAATCGACCCTCTCAGCGTACCTGCAATTAAGGAGTCTGGATGGTCGCCTGATATGGATGAGTTGGCCCGCCAACCTCGCCATGGTCCGAACTATAACCAATTACTTCACCTACTCAACGACATGCAAAATCATTCCTCCGCCTGGCCATTTGTTCAACCTGTCAATAGAGACGAGGTCCCGGACTATTATGAAGTGATCCAAGAGCCAATGGATTTATCAACAATGGAGGAAAAGCATGAGAAGGATATGTACCCAACACCGGAAGATTTCATCAAAGACGCCAACTTAATTTTTGATAACTGCCGAAAGTACAACAATGAGAACACCGCGTACGTGAAAAGTGCAAACAAACTTGAGAAGTTTATGTGGCAGCAAATCAAAAATGTTCCTGAGTGGTCGGTAAGTTTTGTCTCACATTCATCCCCTAGAGAAAAATCTTGCGATACGCCTGCGGCTTTCGTTCCCCCAGCTAATCTGTGATTGAACCAGCACTTGGCGGATTAATAGGAGCTGCAGTTTTAAAGATATCCCTTGTGACTTCAATGATAGGTGAATAATCCTTCCCTTTTGTTTGGGAGGCGAGGGGTGTTTACTTTGGTTGTTTTGTATTTATAGCAGATATAATTAGCAACCTACCATATATACCCTATAATTAAACAGCAAACATCTGTAATCGACTTAGTTGTTGCCTACCATTACTATGGGGTGCGTTGAAACAAATTCCGTATTATTAGGGCAGGACTTCGATATCCCGTGACCTCTTCCCCTGTCGGAATAACATTGTTGCGGGCCGTCATAGCCTCTCGCGACTTCATCTGTAAACACTGACGACAACACCTTTGTCCAACGCACTCGATTTCGCTGCACTTGGGTCCTCGTTCCCTTGCGACCATTCGCTTTACCTCCCCACAAGTCGTTCTCTTTTTCAGATTCCCGTTATTGCCATTTTTCTCCCTGACTGCTAGCTGCCATTGAGATAGGGAAGCCTCCAGGCCAAATTTTGAGCTCACCCGAACTCATATATACCAATAAATTGCGCAACAGCACTTAAGCCACGTACAGATACTCCCGGACTATCGAGAATCAAATATTTGTGTTGGATAGACTTGATTTGCCTGTTCCCAAACCGGGGTGTAAACTACACCCAGGGGTTTCTTTCGAAGCACCCAGCCCTCCTCCCTGAATAGAACACTGTCACTCGTTGAACCTACCAATGGTTCTCGCGGAAATGGAGCACTGTAACAGGCTACCAACTCTTATGGAGGTCCTGAATCGGAGGACTCTCGCTCCCGTTGACCTTTTTTCATTCTATATCTACATGAGGGACCAGCAATGCTCCGTCGATTATCTAGATTTTTGGTTAGTTTTCTAGTCAAAGCTCACGATAGCAATTGAGCTCAGATATGCTTACTTTTGATTGCAACTACTAGGCTAGATGTGTCGCAACACATGTCACTATGTCGCCATTACGTTCGCGAACTGCGTCGTTCCGTTCTTCTTGATACCCCGGAAGCTGAAAAGGCTGGAAGCCCACGTTCCTCTGATGCTTTCGAAAGTGATGATACAGGGGCAGGGCCGTCTGGTTACGAAAGTGGAGGACGTCGGAATCGCGATATGCGGCTGTCCGCCTTCTTGCGATCTGAGAGCCATACATCCGGGCAGTCAGTGCACAGCACCGCTTCCAACCAATCACCCCACCGAACTCAATCGAATGATCCGCCGCCCCGACCTGGCAACCTAGACCCCGCGCATACTACTGGCAACACTTCCAATTCCCCTGGTCGTACTGTCGCCCGGGCTGATATCCGCGCCAGCGCGGAACGGATTCTGTACACTTATCTTTTACCTGGCTCGGAACGGGAAGTCATCCTTCCAGAAAATATAGTCGAGGATATAGTGCATATGATTGAACGGGAGGGTAGAGACGACCCAGAGGTTTTCGACACAGCAAAGGATTACGTCTTCCAGGCAATGGAGCGTGACGCGTTTCCAGGCTATTTACAGGCGAAGGCCTTGGGTAACCTTGTCCCCCCCAGCATCTTGGCGCGATTGGTCCTAGCACTTGCCAGCTTCGGGGGAGGTTTCTGGGCCGCTTTTTACGTTGTTCTTACAGACCAACCAAAAAGCACTCGATGTTGGGTACGCAGCCTTGTTAAATTCTTCTCTATATTAGTTGGGCGGCTATGCGTGCTAACAAGTAACTGATGCAGGTTATCTTGCCCTTCGTCTTCGCGGCGTACTTCCTCTCCTCATATCAATATAAGATCGACCCAATATTTGCTCTAGCTGGTTTCAGCGAATACACATTCTTCACGTGGGCAAAAATTCGGGAACCCTATGTTCGATCATTGCTTAACAAACGCGCATCCGTTTCCCTATTGCTGGCAGCATTTGTTGCAGTTGTCTTCTGTGTCCTGTTCATTTTCGTTCCCGGAACTCGGCTTTAGAACACCCAACACAATTTTCTCCTTTGGCACCACATTTCTTCTTTGTCGTCATCTCGCTTTCTCGCTTTTTCGTTCTACTCCATTGCGCCAAAATGCTAAGGGTTTTCTCGCTCATTTATTTGGACACATAAATTCGGCCTGGCGTATTAGTCCTTCATCTCATATACTTATCCTATGGGTTTTCTTCATTCCGGAATCAGCAATGGCGTTTAGGAGTTCTCATATCATACACCCGAGCAATTTCCAAATGGAGGCCAAATAATAATTCATGCCATTGTCGGTTTTGACACCTTCTATGTGGTGGCAATGGCCGAAAAGGACAGAAATAAAGTTGCACTTGGTCTTATTTTGAGTATCGCAAAATATCTTCAAATAGTTTGGTCTAGAAGGCGGAGTTTCGAGCCACGCCGTCATTCCATTTTGGCTTATCGTCTCGTCCCAGTTCACAACCTCCTCCACTATGCTCAAGTTTTCCCTGCGATTTTTATGACTTTGGATGCTTTTTTCTTTCTTTCTTTTTATCTTTCCATCAAGTCCCTTTTTCTACTTTACGCTATTTCTTTGCTTCCTGCGTTGCTTTTGTAACTGATATATCCCTGGTGGAAGTTTAATGTATGTATTGGTCAATTTAGCATGGAAACACATACGTTTCTTTTTTCTTTTCTTTTCTTTTTTTTAGATGCTTCAAGCGATTAGTATTAGCTACCATATATATGCATTAGTTAGCCCTGTTTCTAAGCTTTGCCTGTGCTTTATCTTTATTATTTGATTCCAGTCCTCCTGTCTTCCTCTTTGACAATCTTATACCTAACGGAGCCGAACATGCATGACCTTCTTATCCTTCGTTTGATACACGATTTGGAAACATTTCGTGGCCTATCATACACATGTTCACAGTGAAATTTACATTTCATTGACGAGCCATTAGTTCAGAAAAGTAAACAGAATGTCTTCATGGCACCAGGCAAGTATACAAGTGAGTTCATGATCCCCTGTCATGGAGAATACCTACATCATATCAAGCAGGATTCTCGACTTCATTCAATGTGTCGTAAATGAGACACCTCGATGGGAGATATCTACAGCAGAAAGCTTTCGTACTACCATAGATCTCATTAAAAAGAGTTTAAAAAAAAAGAAAGAGGCAAACGATCTATCGGCTTCCCAATGCCAAGAGGCGTTTCGCATGACGCGTAGATTCGCCCATGCCACCAAGCCCTTCATCAGCATCCATAGCCGGCCCATCCATGTCCATGCGCCCATAACCCCGATATCTACTCTCATCCCCATAATCGTTGAGCTCACGTTTATTCCCACTAGCACCACCGCCAGCCATTGCAGAAAAGTGCGAGCGGAGGCTGGGGCCTCGCCCGCCGCCGGAGAATGGCAACGAGTGTTTTGAGCCCGCCCCAGAACTGGTGCTCCCACCCGCTCCCGCTCCCGCTCCCGCTCCGGAGGAACCCCCCTCATCATCGCCATCATCATCGCCATCCCAACCCGCAACGCTGCGCTCAACGCGGGTAGCCCGATCCTTCTCCCTCGCTCTCCGTTTCTCCGCGTCGGCTTTTATCTTTGCGATCTCTGCTTCTATGCCGCCTACTACATCACTGCATCGCGCTTGCCATTCTGTCAAGATGGATATCATGGGGGCAATTGACTGGGGGCGTACGTCGCGAAGGGGTGCTGTTGAGGTCACGTCGATAAATGCTGGGGTCGTAGCTGGAGAGATGCGGGCGGTTATCAGGGAGGAGTAGATGGCCTTTGTAACGAGGGCTTCGAGGGCGGCATGGTTGGGGAGGGAGAGGGATTTCATGGCAATGGCGTACGTGAGGGGGTTGTGGGATGTGGCGAGGGTGAGGAGGGAGAGGATACGGAGTTTTTCAGCTTGTTTGTCGCTTAGTTGGGGGAGGTTCGGGGTTGCTATTTGTGTTGTCAATTGGTTATCTATTCCAATGTCTCTGGGTGACGTTTTGCAGGGGCACTACTTACCTTGGTATTCCTCCCATGTTCCCCAGGCGAATATTTCTAGAAGCGTGAGATGATTGCGGTATTCAGCTGGTGTGTCTGGAGAGCGCAATGACTGAATAGCTGGAACATGGAGGAGTTCTGCGAATACGAATGTGTTTGGGGAGGAGGTGGCATTGGTGATGATGCCTGCTAGATAGGGTGGGGAATTCGATGAGGTTTTTGCCAGGTGAATGAATGGTTCAAGGGCTTCAACAGCCCGAGTATGTATCTTCTCCATGGGCGATGAATAATTTTTACATCAAGCGCTCTTCGTATTCCTGACTTCTGACTTCTGGTGTAGGGTGAGGTTCCTTGCTGTCTGTAGATACACTTAGTTATTGTCGGCTCTTGGTAGCAGGCTCTGAGCTTACTGGCAATAACCAAATTAAAATAACACCAGCAGAGCCTTAAAAAGAAGAAATCCACAAAAGTGAAGAACCAATAATATTAGTATAGACGGGTATACCAAGATATCAAATGGACTGCAACCCTATGATGGAGTACGGAGTAACACTCAGCTACTTGCCCGACGAGGTTTCCAAGGAGTATACAGGTCACATGATCTCCAGCTGAGTTCTGCTCGATTTGTCCTGTTTGCACAGATTATGTTGCCCATGCAGCGGCTATGCCTATCGGTACCACGGTTATCACCGCGGCTGATTTATTTATAGTTATAAAAGGAGGCAGCAAGTGTACGGAGTAAGTAGTTAAATTACGGATTAGAAATATCTTACAGGCAGATTTTCTCTTTACTCCGTAGCCATGAATTGATTTGAAAACATTTTGAGGGTTAATCGCGGTGACGCCCCTAGCGTTGCCTGCCTTCTCGCATTATTGCCTCAGGTTCGCTTATTGTGGAACAGTGCTCTGTACATTACAATGCGCATTTCATTTTCCCTTGGCAAGTACTCACTCTGCAGAGTGCAAGAAGGAAAGAAGAAGCCAGCCTGGAAACTATGTTGATCAATCGCTATTCAGTACCAAGGTTTCTTCAGAGGTACGCAAGATCCCGGTACCGCTAATACCATATACCACGGTACTGTTATTTTGCGTACTCCGTACGGAGTACAGAGTAGCGAGTGCAAGGACTTACTGCGTATGTTCCACCTCCGTAGAAATGTTATATTGAAACTCCAGTACTGGATTCAAATTGTGCCGGCCCGCATCTTCAATGTTTAGAGGCTTAGGTCCTAAAGAATAGGCACTCAATGGTGCCCAGCCAGCTGAGCAATAGGCACAACAGGCGTCAGCAGACCGCGAAATCACCTCTAAACAGTTTCAGGAGGGATGGTATTCTCTCTTACCACTTTTAAATTACTAGCGTTTGGAAGCGACTTTATGTTTCCACATCTCCGAACCGTAGAAATATGTCCACTGGCAGCGCTAAACCCGTTCTGGAGTATTGCGTCTTCAAGGCCCCGGAGAAGGGTTGCCGGCTTTGTAAGCGATTCTAGCCAATAAGCATCGACGATTCCTAGTCTGGAAGGCTTAGCAAGGGCAAATAATTTCAGATAATTTCAGTTCGTTCTCCACCTCCGACTTCCCCAGGGCCAGGACGACGGACGGCCAGATCTCCTCTCTCCCGGCCATCTCACCCGCTCCACCACATCCCACCTCGCACATCACGCTGCCTCACACGAGTCCTCAGGACCTCAGGAAGCTGGCCTTCTTATCGCGCGCTGATGGCTCTTGCTAATTTATTTTCCAGGGTTAACGTTACAACCAGAACGTAAATAATAAAGACAACTCGCCTTGTGTCACATACTGCTGAATGTGAAACCCGCAGCCCCTCAGCCTCCTCTACTACCTACCACCACCCCCGTGTTTCCTGTTCGTCAGCGGAATATCCCACAAACTTCTAGATCCCGTCGTCGAGATGATTTAGTTAGTTTTCTCCATTGATAAGTCTACACGCCTCACGGAATTATCTTCTCATTGGATATTATTGCTTTACCATGGCGTCGTCTTCCGCTCCGCTTTTGCAAGGAGAGGATCTCGATCCGGCGCCTGGGGGCTCACAATCCCCTGCGCATATGGCCACCACAACTCTCAAAGTTGATGGAATGACTTGTGGCGCGTGTACTTCTGCTGTTGAGGCTGCCTTTAAAGGCGTCGAAGGCGCAGGAACTGTGTCTGTCAGCTTGATCATGGGTCGGGCAGTAGTACACCATGATCCGACCATTCTCTCAGCGGAAAAGGTCGCGGAGATGATAGAGGATCGGGGTTTTGACTGCTCAATCTTGGCCACTGATATGCCACGAGAAATACCTCAGGTAGAGGAAGAGTACGATGGAGGGAATGATTTACTCGAATCCACCCCTAGTACACCATCCGTTTCGACTACAACGCTCAAAGTGGGAGGAATGACTTGCGGGGCGTGTACATCCGCAGTGGAAGGAGGATTAGCTGATAAACCTGGCGTCATTTCCGTAACAGTGTCCTTACTATCCGAACGCGCCGTTGTGGAACACGATATATTTGTGATATCTCCTGAGCAGATCGCTGAAATCGTCGAAGACTGTGGATTTGATGCTGAAGTCCTGGAAACCGTTACCCGACAGCTAAACTCATCTTCGTCACGAGGGAAGTCCGCGTCTAGAAAAAGATCGAACCATGTAACTACAACCATGTCTATTGAAGGCATGACTTGTGGGGCATGTACTTCTGCTGTCGAAAATGCCCTCAAAGACCAACCTGGGCTGGTTCGCTTCAATGTCAGCCTGCTAGCTGAAC
This sequence comes from Blastomyces gilchristii SLH14081, assembly GCF_000003855.2. Classification (NCBI taxonomy): domain Eukaryota; kingdom Fungi; phylum Ascomycota; class Eurotiomycetes; order Onygenales; family Ajellomycetaceae; genus Blastomyces; species Blastomyces gilchristii. Next base: position 3,007,443 of record NW_003101680.1, on the reverse strand, counting down.
GTGCAGTTGCGGTTCATGACCCTTCAGTCCTACATGCTGCAGCAATTGCCGAACTAATCGAAAATGCCGGTTTTGACGTGCGCATCATCTCTTCCCGGGAGGACGACTCATTTCAATCACACACATCAGCATCATTAGCGCTAAATATCTTCGGCCTGGCTGGCTCAACGGCGGCTATAGATCTGGAGGATGCGCTCAGAGCAGTCGACGGTGTTTTGGCCGCTGATGTTAAGCCGTCTAATTCTCGTGCTTTAATCAGCTATACCCCGTCCAAAGTGGGGATACGACAATTAGTTGAGCTTGTTGAACGGGCAGGATACAACGCCCTCTTGGCAGAGTCCGACGATAGCAATGCTCAACTCGAATCCCTCGCCAAAACAAAGGAAATCCATGAGTGGCGGAGGGCATTTTGGTTCTCTTTTTCTTTTGCAGTTCCCGTGATGGTGATTAGTATGCTTGTTCCGATGTATATTCCGGCAATCGATATCGGAAAATTCGAGCTCATTCCTGGCTTATTTTCCGGAGAAATCATCTGCCTGCTTCTTACCATTCCTGTTCAATTTGGCATTGGAAAGCGGTTTTATATTTCGTCATTCAAATCCCTCAAACACGGCGCCCCAACAATGGATGTTCTTGTCATGCTTGGTACCTCTGCCGCATTCTTTTTCAGTGTCCTTGCAATGTTAGTCTCGATATTCTTCAAACCCCATTCTCGGCCGATGACCGTGTTTGAAACCAGCACTATGCTTATTACATTTATTACCCTCGGCCGGTGGCTGGAAAATCGAGCAAAAGGCCAAACATCTCGTGCGCTATCTCGTTTGATGTCCCTCGCTCCCTCTATGGCAACTATATACGATGATCCCATAGCAGCCGAAAAGCTTGCTGAGGGCTGGGGTTCTGTGACTGAAAAGGACAAGAACACTACTACTGCAGTTTCTACCAGCCAGAAGACGATCCCTACGGAACTAATCCAGGTTGGTGATGTCGTCTGCCTCCGTCCCGGCGATAAGGTTCCAGCGGATGGGGTCGTTATTCGAGGAGAGAGTTATATAGACGAGGGTATGATTACTGGTGAGGCTGTTCCCATTCGTAAAATCAAGTCTTCACAGGTCATGGCTGGCACTGTCAATGGCACTGGTTGGGTTGATTTCCGGGTTACGAGAGCCGGTCGAGATACCCAATTGAGCCAGATAGTCAAATTGGTTCAAGATGCACAGACCAGTCGTGCCCCTATCCAGAGAATGGCGGATATAGTGGCTGGCTACTTTGTTCCAGCCATTATCACTCTTGGGCTTATTACCTTTTTTGGATGGATGATTCTTAGTCACATTCTTCCAAATCCACCTAAAATCTTCCTTGCCGAAAATAGCGGTGGAACATTCATGGTCTGCTTGAAACTTTGCATATCGGTTGTTGTTTTCGCCTGTCCCTGTGCTCTTGGCCTTAGCACGCCCACAGCGGTTATGGTAGGTACAGGAGTCGGTGCCGAACATGGCATATTGGTCAAAGGCGGGGCAGCCCTGGAAGCAGCGACCAAAGTAACCCATGTTGTGTTCGACAAAACAGGAACCTTAACGATGGGCAAAATGAGCGTGTCGGAGATTAAAATGGACTCAACATGGTCCTCCAATGACTGGCGGCGTCGCCAGTGGTGGTTGATCGTTGGGCTTGCTGAGCTGACCAGTGAACACCCCATTGGCAAAGCCATTCTTGCAAAGGCCAGGGCAGAAGTTGGGGCAACTGATGACAGTCCACTCGATGGCAGCGTGGCCGATTTTGAAGCCTCAGTTGGTAAGGGGGTTTCTGCCATTGTTGAACCCACTTCAAGTGCTAGTAGCGTTCGACATCGCGTTCTCGTGGGCAACGCACCATTCCTTCGTTCTAGGGATGTTCATGTACCACAATCAGCTGAACCCGAACCCGAAACTTCTAAAATTACTGCCTCAATATCCACTCGGCCCATTAAAAATAGCGAGCACGCTGCAGGGTCCACTCTAATCCACGTTGCCATCGACGGTAAATACGCTGGCACAATCACTCTTCAAGATACTTTGAAACCAACGGCAGCAGCTGCCGTCGCTGCTCTCCACCGAATGGGCCTCACCACCTCCCTTATCACGGGCGATTCCCTCTCCACCGCCCTGGCCGTTGCATCAGCCGTTGGTATTCCCGCCTCTTCAGTCCATGCCTCTGTCGTTCCCTCCGAAAAACAATCCATCGTCGCTTCTCTCCAAGAAAGTCCCTCGACCATAGTTGCCATGGTGGGAGACGGCATCAACGACTCCCCCGCTCTGGCTACTGCATCTGTCGGCATCGCCCTCTCATCCGGCACAGACGTTGCCATGGAAGCAGCCGACATTGTCCTCATGCGGTCCGACGATCTCCTCTCCATCCCTGCAAGCCTGTGTCTGGCCCGCTCAATCTTCCGCCGCATTAAACTCAACCTCCTCTGGGCCTGCATGTATAACGCTGTCGGCATACCTTTTGCCATGGGCCTCTTCCTCCCATTTGGCGGAATATCATTACATCCCATGGCTGCAGGCGCCGCAATGGCCGCATCAAGCGTCAGTGTCGTTGTTAGCAGTCTGCTCTTGAAACTCTGGAAACGGCCCAGTTGGCTCGATGTTCAGAAGCTGGAGCGTGAGGCTGAGCTAGGTCTAATTGATAGTAGCGGCCTGGGCCGTGGTGGGCGGGGATCGTGGTGGAAAAAGAGTCCGTTTACATACGACGGGAGAGGTCGGGTTCGACGCACCTTCGCGTGGCTAGTGACACTTGGTTCCGATGCTGTGAATAACGTTGCTAGGAAGCGGAGAAATTCTACTGACGATGAGGGCTATGTTCCTTTGAGGACTGTAGAGCCTGTCTCTGTATAGTGCGTTTTTCCTTTGTTTTTCCTTTCTGTTTTGGCTCGGTTTGTCCTTTTTTTAGCCGGAAGTTTCGGCGTGCGTGTCTCTTTACCCCTTCTTCTATGATTCTGGGTATTTTCTCAGCTGTTCGGCTGTATTTTCTATCTTACATCGCCCCCAGATTTTTCTTTTTCCTGATCGTGTAAAAAACCCTTTTCCTCAAAAACATTGAGAACCCTTTGCTATCCTCTCTTATTGTTATATATGTATACGTTTGGGTAGTTGCTATTATTATTCCGCTTATTTTTCTTCCCTTTCTTCCCGTACATATATATCCAGACACAAATACCCTTCTCGCTTTCTACACTCTATCTAGCTTGATCCATTTTCCATTATTTCCTTTCCTTTCCTTTCCTTTTTATATTCTTTTATATTCTTTTATTCTTATTTCTCTCTCTCTCTCTCTCTCTCTCTCTCTTTTTCTTTTTCTTTCCTTTTTTTTTTTTTTTTCCACATCGACATTTCTGCATTTGTTGCCAAAATAACGCAAGACATGTAAAGCATTATTTTTCATTTTTCCATAGCTTCCAATATAACTGTCTCATTTTTCATTTTTCCGCATTCCCCCCACCCAATTAGGCAAGATTTTCATAAGGTTATGCTATGCGTAGATAATCTTGCAAACATAACAATCCCCTTATTGAAGGTCTGATATTCGCTAGTTGATAAACTCTCAAAGTATTTAGCTAGAGAGCCAAGTAACGTAGTGGTTTGTATCAACCCGATAATCTATATTTAATATTGTCTTTAATTGCCAAAGGAGTGCGGATTTGGTTTTTACTTCAGTGCCATTATTCCATTTCCGTTCAATCGTGGAGGTAGGTGTGTGTGAGGACACGCGGAGCCATACATCGACAGGCGGACTTCAGGAACACTTCCCCGATATAGGAAGAATTGAACTTCAGATCACCCCCTCTCTCTCCCACCAATACCTTTTTGCAGTAGGGGAGGGTATTTAGGATAGATACCTAGAAGATAGTGAATTTATTTTATCTACCTACGTAGCCAGACATATTGTGTGGTACTAAATATATAGTTTCAAAAACAACGTACCAAGGATAAAGTTGAGTAATTACTATGTAGATAAAATAAGACCTGAAAAAATCGCCTAGTAGAATAAGGTAGAATGAAAGGAAACTTCCAAGGGGAAAGGATATATATATCACGCCGCTCAAAAACCTCCTTTCTCATACAGTACCAAGACAAAGAGGGACAGACAGTCTGGAGATCCAACGAACAAATCCTAGAGGCTTATTTTATATTCCAGCGCAATGATCTTCCGACCTAGCCTAGCCCCCGTATCCCATTCCAAATTTCCTCTCTCGAAAACAAGTACACTTTTGACCCCCATCCTCCCCTCATTTACTCGCCTTCTTTGGCGGCGGGGGGAAATACACCGTCGCCTGGCTCTGGCCTTCTGCACTTGCACTTCCATTTGGCGGGGGCGTGCCATTTGTTGTCGATCCGCTCATCTGCGGCGGCGTGGGACTATGTGGGGGCGACGGCATGCTGAAATTCTTCGCGTGGCCACCGTTCGGCATGTCGGGGGGCAGGAAATGGTTTCGCAGAGGCAGGTCTGTGGTTCCGCCTAGACGGTTGAAAGCTTGGGTGCGCGGTGTCATTGGGGGGAAAGCAGTGCCGCCGGGAGTCATGGGTGCGTGCATGGGGTAGATGGGCGACTTGAGACTCTTTAGGTCTTCGAGTTCCCTGCGCCGTTCCAGGCGTTGTCTTTGCTTTTCGTGGATTTCCTCGGTGGGGAGACAGGAGTAGACAGCGTAGACGGTGTGGACGAGGAAGAGTGCGCTGAGAAAAATGTTGGTGTTAGTGGGCATATTGTTTTGGGCATGACTACTTCCCATGTCTCATTTGAAGAGGGCACTTCTATTTTTGACTCAGCGAGTAGGGGGTGGCGTACAACATCAACACAGTGCAAGCAAATGACCCTTTTGCTTGCTGGCAATAGCCAACATTGGACGGGCTTTTAGCGACGTTGCAGTTTTTGGTGAGATACCAAGGTGCGCCTGGTTGCGGGCGTTCCGGATCGGTCATGTCAGGGGAAGCTTGGTATGCAATTGAAACCGCGTAAAGCGCGGTCAATGTTGTATGCACAATCACAGAGAATGGCGGGTAGAAGACATTCAAGATGAACATAGGTGCTTTGACGAGCATGAAAAACATACTCAACACCGATATGACAAGGTTGAAGTGCGTAATGCTGTAATTCGACGGTTAGAGCCGCAATATTCGAAACATGGACTAAGAAGTTTGCCCTAGTGATGGGTAAACTTGAGGAATGGTAGACGTACAATTGACTCCAAGGCTTGGGTGTAGAATATGGGCGGTAGTTTGCAAAGGCGTAAATCATGTCCTCTGGGCCGCTATTGAAGCCATTCTTAGCTCCATCTTCCCACAGTTTCGTTCGATATAGATCTGGTGATGCGATGCCGAACAGGGTGAGGACTGCAATGGTTATGGGAAGTTCGATGCCGAGCAAGATCTTGAATAGGATGGGCGGCCGATATTTCCGGGGCAGATACCACAACATTGTGTCTCTCGTGTATGGAGAATCGGGGGATAGATGGATGGAGTATTGGGGCGGCGATTGGGCGAGGGTCTAAGAAGATAGGGCCCAAAGCAAATGCCAGATATTAGGATGGATCGAAACCAACCCGCTATTAACTGTTTAGTATGGATGCAGCGTAGAGTATGAGAGACGAGTAGTTATCTGTTCTCTTCAGGCCAGGCCTGCTGGCAGGAGGGTCATCTCAATTATTGTTGTCGCCAGTGTTGATGCACGGACAGGCTGAGCAACAGGTCGAAGAAAGAGGAGGGAGAAGAGAAGATGGAAGAGAGGATGGTAGGGTGGGACAGGAAGAATGCCAGTGAAAAGAGTTGAGCGCATATGTGTATTTAGGTACTTCTTCAACTTCGGCGGGCATGCAGAGCTACTCGCTCCAATCCCTCGCCCGCAGTTGGGAGATGCCTGCCGGGGTCATGTTGCTCGCCAAGGCAAACTCGCTGTATGAGGGGACAGAACGGACGAATGATGGACTCCCCACCACCCAGGGCACCACAAAAGTGCATCCGATCAACCCTGCAGGCCATGGTAGGAAGGCCAGGGAGGCCGGATTGTCAGACTGGTGCTGAGCGACAAGCTGCCGCTGGGCCCCATGAGTGGGTGGGAGAGATGCACCCACCCACCACCGTGTCCAGGCCTTGCAGCGAAGGAGAGCCGGCGCTCAGCCTAGCGCTGGGTGTGACGATTCAAGCCGGTGGCCAATGACAGATCTCAGACGGGGATCTTGCTGCATGCCATCACACGCTACCCAGTGGTGTCCAGCGCCCATTGCAGCGCAATTCAGGGAAGACAGCGTGTGATTGATCAGTTGTGGAAATGGGCTTCAATGAAGAAGAACCAGTTGCTTGAATCATGCATGAATGTACCCCGGTTGTTCAATCTCTCATCACAAAATCGCAACCGGCGACGGCGCATACTTGAGGGCGGGAGCTTGGGCCCGGATGCTGGAGTGTTTGTTCTCATTGTTGTTCTTTGTTCTTTGTGTGCTAAGCTAGTAGTTATCTGACATACTCCGTACATACTGTACGGTTGGGGTTGCTGGCGCTTCGATCGATTCCGGTAGTTCAAATAGCAGTGGAATATCCCCTCACGGATAATCTGGATATCCTGCTGTGGATATTTTGAGCAGACACATATCCTATTCTGTGCAATGCCTGTGCGGAATATGGCATTTGAAAATGCGCAACCATAGGAGGTTTCAACCTATCAAATCAGGAAAACATCCAGAACGTAGCTTGCAGGCGATCAAAACATTTACACAGGATAACTAACTATCATAGAAGATACATAAATCAACAACCATCATGAACACATCTCTCAAGCACAAACACGTGACTTCTTCGGACAATGAGCAATCAAGTTAACTCTCGATGTATGCATTGAATCAAACGATATCCCAATACTGATATAAACGATTGAAATATCTCATAGTACTCTGCCCTTTACATTTGGCCAGGCAGTCGCCCAAACCCAATGAATGTATCACGATTCGGGCTGAAAATTAGGGCAGTTCGGACCATGAACACTGGTCTTCCCCACAAGCTGCGTACAGCGCAGGAGCCGCGCCAGAACATGCTCTATAAAGTCCGTCTATCAAGCATAACACAGGCGAATCCTACTGTCCGCCTTTTGCGGTTGGCCATAGGGCGTAATCCGACTGAATATGAAGTATGCTTCAAACCCCCCCCAACACCCACCAACTGCGATATTTCCCACAGTTTGATTGAACGCTGTTTAATGTTTCCTGCATAAAAATTTGTTTTAAAACCGCGAAACTTGATCACCATTATATATTAAATGAGACACAATTTCCCCTTATATATAGTCCAATCATGGCCAATCAAGACCATTTCACTTCCTCCCCGGCCAATGGCTCGACGTCCATGTCCCCTCCGTCCCACAAGCCGGTGGCTTCACGATAACCTCCACCCCAAGCGATGCATTACCGCCGGTAAGAGATAGCAGTAACAATGAAGCTACAGCGGAACCGTACATAGAACTTGCTGTCCAAGAATCACCATCTAATCCGCCCGCAGCCTGGCTTTGGCGCCCCAGGGATGAGATTCTTGGACAGGAGCTGGCAGTAAGGGTTGGCGGGAGCTTTATCTGGCCACCCCATGATGTCCTGCTAGAAGCGATTGGAAGAGTGGTGTTTGTTGCGGGTGGAGTGGGAATTAAGTATGTATAAATTCCGGTGGCTTTAAAATCACCACAAACTGCCATATCCAACCAATTCATACATATCGGAGTTGGAGAGCTCATGCTGAGGGATGATGGGAATGTTAATTGAACCTCAGGCAATAAATTCCATGATATCTTCTGGCTAACCGTCCCCGTCTAGCCCGCTAATTTCAATGATATCACATATCTTCAAAAATCCCTCCCACTTACCACATTCACCAGCCATTCATTTACTTTATTCGACCAGACTCCCCACCACCCCCAAGGCTGGTGAAGATATCTCGAAACACCTGGACCAAATCCTCTTTTTCCCCCGGCTTCGGAGCATTCTCGATTCTCAACGGCCAGATCATCATACCAATCGAGAGGAGCCATCCCTCCGCCTTCACTTTCATCTCTATATCACCAACCTCCATGGAATGCCCCACAGTCCCCCAACAGACTTCACATTGCACAACCGTCGGATCCAGATGCCTGATCTGCATGACGTCTTTGGTGGAAAAAGAGACGTCGTTCCAGATGGGTACAGCTCAAAGGACCCCGGTCGAACGGTATGTTACATCTGTGGACCACCTGACATGACCGATGAGTTCGTCGCTGGTGCCGAAGAGGTCATTGGGGCCGGGGTGGGCAGGAAGAAGAGCGTGTTTTGTGAAAAGTGGTGGTGAACTTATTGGTCGGAAGGAGTATAATATAAGTCACTTTTGGGATTGAATCTCCATAGATAATATGAACAGCAGCTTGTATAAAACTAGGCAGAGCAATAAACCCTTGAGGCATGACGTGTAAGGAAAAATATCATGGAAGTTTCGTTCGTATGGAGAAAACGAGCCCGTAGATCTTTAGAAAAGACCACATTAATAATGGTGATTCGGAAACATTACTCCTCAAAACAGAGCGAGCCGAACCACAAGACGAAGTAGGCAAACATGGATCAATGGAGTGGTGATCGCTCTGCCAAAAAAAAAAAAAAGAAAAAAGAAACAAAAAAGGCGAGAAAGAGGACCAATAATACCCTAACCAAAAAGGTATATGGTAGTAAAAAGCGACCAGGTGTTTTAAGATGACTTAAAGAAAAAAGCAGATACTCTTTTGGAAGGACAGCTTGAGTAGAAAAACTAATGAATAACTAACCGAATAGAGGACCAGGAATCAGATCTATCAAAGTGTTACATTGTAAAGGAAAATACGAAACAATGAGTTATAAAACCTAGCCAGCAGTGATATACCACATAAAATGGGAATAGAATAAGCTGAAAGAAAACAAGGGAGAGAGAAAGGCAAGAGAGGAAAAAAAAAAAAAAAGAAAAGAAAAGAAAAAAAAGAAAAAAGAAAAGGATGAAATTCCAACGCTTATGTTTTAGCACACATGTCACGCTTTCTCTTTTTCGGTAAGGGAAATTTAAATTAAATAAACAGATTCAGAGGAGGCGAACAAGTAGCACTTAATAATCGGGCTGGACCACTTTACCAGCGTCGACAATCATCATCTCATCAATTTTTGATTCCGTGTCGCCATACTCAAGCCGCTTGTAGGTCATTATTCTGGCAGAGTTCATATTGATGTCGAAGAATCTGACGCGTCGTATGTAGCCGCCGTATCCACCATAGCCGCCAAAGCCGCCACCCCCGGCGTAGCACATCCACAATGACGGCTCTGAATCGGTTTCCTGGTCTAGCATGCAGTAGTCATTTACATGATCGCTAAGAGAGGAAAAAATAGAGTTAGCGCGAACGAAGATCGCTTATAAACGTTGAACCAAAATGCCAACTCATTGCTAGTGATGGTCGGTGACTTACTGGCCACAGCTTACAACGAGAACATTCTCGCTGACGAGGGCATCTTTAAATCCTGAATTGAACCTTGGAGCAGTTGAAGGTTCCGACCAGTTTCCCTGGAAGAAGTTGTTTGGGTTTCGGTATTCTGGAAGTGGAATATGAATGAACGCCATGTTCATATGGATATAGCGATACTCGCGGTGAGACTTCTGAAGTCTCTGTGAGCTAGCCTTGAACCATTCGATCTGGCTGGGTTTTATCCAATCGTATCCCCGGAATTGGCGCTCATTTGGAGAGTAACTGTGTGTGTCGAGGAGGTAAAGACTTAAGGCGGAGTGAGATGAAGTATGGTCAAGAACTTCAACTATATAGTTGCCCACGCCATCGATATCGACAGGGCCAGGCTCCGATAAAGAGTACGGTAACTGCTGTAAGACGTTCATGGACTGTGATCGATCAAGGCTACCCTCATCGTCATGGTTTCCAAATATAGCGGCCCACGGAACACGGCGTTGAACGAAAATATCAGCGAGTTTAAAGATCGCTGTCACCGTATCGGGCGCTGTATCCCCGTTAACTTGGTCGCCGGATACAACGACTAAGTCGGGCTTTTCCTCGTCAAGCATTCTGCCAATGAATTCCAGGGTACGAGGATCCGCTTCACACTTGCTCTCATCTTTCAAAGGCGGGATTGGCTCCCTGCACCTTCCAACCCCTGTACTCAAATGCAGGTCCGACACCTGCATTATCTTAAATTTCCCGTCTTTGCGAATTCTCGGAGGTGGCCGATCAATCTTGGCAGGGTGTCCTCGCCTGATAGACAAACGCGCTTCACTGTTGGTATCCAGCAATAGCGGCGTATCTTTCACTTCCCAGCCCGGACGAGGATCCGCAGCATCAGGACCGAAAAGGACATCCAAAGAGGTAATAACCTTCTGTGGATCTCCTGTATGACCTCTGTCGGTTCTCAGGAGCCAAATACCAGCCGGCCTTGGCTCCCACTTTTTATCCGTGCCAGCACCAGGATCAAGTCTACCCATTTTTAGGTCAACTACAATTAAATCGGCAGGAAGAAGATCCTCTTCCTTCTTCCTTCGTATGTGTAAGAAAGCGCTCGAGGTCCAACCGGTCCCCAGGTATAGGTCCTTCTCGATGCGATGCCATGTCTCCGGGTCGAGCATGCAGCTTGAGAAGATGTTTAGGGAAGAGCAGGTCGTGACAGTGACATCGGTGACAACAAGCCCCGGGTGATGAGAAGGAAGATGGTCATGGATTACGGCAGGCAAGAGCTCTAGCCTACTATCGAAGATCAACAGTGTCACGAGGATGATCAGGACCAGTAGGCCCAGTTGAATACCGGTTCGAACCTAGCCAAAATACACAATTGTCAGCATACTCTACGAGCATAATTATCAATATAAGGGGAAAAAACAGAAGGTCAGCAGCCTACAATGCGCCGCGTCACCATGGTTTCGCCAGCTTGCTACCAAGGAGTAAGCCGTATCGAAGTAGCCTGCGAAGGGACACGGGACAGAGTAAACAATAGATCCGTGAGCATCGTGTAGAACTAGGGAAGCTGGTGGAGATCAAAATCTAAGATGGCCCGGGCATCGACGCAAACAGCAGCGGAAAAGGCCGTCCAGGACCAACGGGGGAACTGGTTAAATAAATGGTCATACAGTTCATGATGCTTTCCACGATTCTTGGAGATGCGACGAGCTTGGGCGGGTCATCGGGGCCGGAGTTACTATTCTCCGCCACTTCCCCTGGTCTCGGCCCCTGGGAGCAGAAATAATTTTAGCTTTTTCTTTATTTTAGTTATATCTTTTTCGCTACTCCGTACTCCGTACATACTTTTATATTTAGAATTACCACTCTCCATAGAACTCAACGGAAAATTTTTTGCCAGGTTTCAAGTAGCTTAATTAAATGTCAAGACTCCTCGCGCCGCTCCGTCGCGGCTGCGTGCGAGCATATAGCAGCAGCAGGGCAGCAGATGCGAACTTCTCCGTTTTCCAAGGTATCTTAACCCTGCTTCCCACTTCCCTTTCTCAGATCCAGTTATATTCTCGACTAACTCCTATTAACTGGCGATCTCGATTAGAGGGCGACAGAGTTCTTATAAATACAAAAACTCCCACATTAACGAAACCGCTAAAGAAGGAGGAGCGGACAAAGCTTGCTCGCGGGTATCTAGCGCATGACGACATTATCGGGAAAGGACCCAGATATCCTATCAAGTCAAACAGAGGTTAGTTATGGATTGAATCCTATATCGTTTCATTGAATAGCTATTCTTAGTCAAGAAGCAACTTCTGATCGGGCTCAAATAAAGGCGCGCTGTATAGGGTAACCCATCCCACGTTCGAAGACTACATCATTCGAACTCCACGACTTGTGACTCCTGTATGTCCATATTAAGCCCATTAATACTCTTTCGAGTGTCTCCGCGATAAGATAGATAAGTTCACCCATTTTAACCAACATGACTCGCAGATCTACCCCGCCGACGCCAACCTAATAGTATCCCTGTTGGACCTTCACGTCACATCACCGGTGCCGGGAGAAGAACCAAATGAGCCACTGGAAATACTAGAAGCAGGAACGGGTCACGGATCTTTGACATTGCACCTAGCCCGAGCTATAAACGCCGCAAACACGTATCCACCAAAGCGACCGCCTTATTCACAACGACAAATCCTCGAACTGCCCAAAACCAAAAAGAGGGCCGTGGCCGATGAGGAGGAGCAGAAGGAGGAAGATCACGAAACTAAAGCCAAGAACGAGGAGCTCCAACGCAATTGGGATGCATGGCGTGCGCAGCGCAGCGCCATAGTCCATACCGTAGACATATCCCCGCACTACTCCCAACATGCGGAGAACATCGTCCGCGGATTCCGCCGGGGAATATATGTAGGAAACGTCGACTTCTACGTGTCCAGTGTTGAGAAATGGATCCAAGAACAAGTAGCTCGTCGTTCGACAAATCAAGACTCTCCGGATCCGTTCCTGTCACGTGTCATTCTAGACATGCCCTCTGCACACCTGCGGATCCCACACGTCGCCCCGATCATGAAAGATGATGCGGTGCTGGCTGTTTTTATGCCTAGCATAACCCAGCTTGGGGATTGTGCAAATCTTATTTCGAAAGAGAGACTACCGTTTTTGCAAGAAAAGATCGTTGAGCTCGGGACTGGGATTAGTAGTGGGAGGGTTTGGGAGCTCCGGATAACGACGAAGCGGAGTCCTAAGGACGCTCTTAGTCGGGAAGCCACTACGGAGGAAACCCTAGATGAGACAGCTGAAGATTCTTCTAATACTACGGTAGAGGAAGTTCCCAGCCTGACAAAGGGAGAGAAGACAGATCGAGAAGAGGTTCTAGTTTGTAGACCCCAAGTGGGAGAGAGGATTACGGGCGGCGGCTTTGTAGGGATATGGAGGAAGAAGAAAAGCTGGGTAGATCTCAGCTAGAGACGATCGTATGTACTGTATATTTAAATTAGCCCTAGAAATCATACATTGCAGCTCTGCGATGGAGATATCCTGCATGAGAAACAAACAAAACTCGGCAGATGTTCTTCCCCCTCTCCTAAAAGACACCCTCCTTCCATTTATAATTTCGCCGTAGGGGCATTATGGTTCGCAGCAACTTCAGACCGTTTGAGAATCCACTCAGCAACGTCCTTCGCCAGAGCTTCCTTGACGCCTTCTGGCTCCCCGTGGAGCTTGTGGTAGGCGCCCTCGTAAGACTTGAAAGTCTTATCATCAGACTCAAGTCTCTCTACGAAACTCCGACTAGCCTCATAACTATTAATCTCATCCGCTGAGCCATGACATACCCAGATGGGTCCCTTATATTTGCAATCCTTCCCAACCTGCTCCCCCTCCAGCCATGCTCCCCGATCCAACATTCCACCAATCCCTTCCAATGTCCCTGTATCGTGACAGAGTGGATCCTGCCTCCACTCCTCGCAAATACGCTTGTCTCTCGACATCAAGTATTCATTAAGAGGTTGTACAAGCTGAAAGTTTGGCAGGACCTTTGATGCAATCCTACCCAGGAATACCGTGAGGTTCCACGGGCGTGTGCTGGGATGGAGAGCAATAAGGGGCGAATATGCCAAGACTCCCGCAATGGGAGGTAGATCCAGAGATGAGTTAAGCGCGTAGTATAGAACCTCAGCGCCACCTTTACTGTGTCCCATTATGAACACAGCGGGGGTCTCTGAGGCATCGCTATCTGACGATGATGCCGACTTTCCGGAGTCGAAGATGCCGGTGACGAAGGAGTGGAAATCGGACATGACGATCTCCGTTCCCCCTGTCAGGCCACGGCTTGCCTTGCCGGTGACAGAGCGTCCCCAGCCTCTGGTTTAGGGACACAATTCTCTTAGCTTTTGATTCCTTTTGCTGGAATTCACACAGTTTAGAGGGCTGTTCCTCGATAAGGTCGCTAGCTAGCTAGCAGCCACTATAGTCCGGGGAAAGGACTATATGGTTATTTTTTTGCCGACGGGGAAACAAAACGACAAACATAGGAAAAGGAAATGAGTGCTGCTGTACCGTTGATCCAGTGCCCTGATTTCAACCCCGTAGGAAGCTAGTGTGGGAAAGAGATCGTAGTAAGAGTTGCCTACAATTACGCATTAGCACAGCTACATAACATGTAAAATTCCTCTCCTGTTTCCATTTCCCTATAAATATAAAGAAGTAGAAGGAGGGAATGCAAAAAGAAGAATGACCTACAATGATCACTGAAGCCATGGACGAATGCAATGATCGCCTTCGGTGGTCCATCGGCCTGTATAGTTCAACACCAGTCAGCCACGTTGGATTGCACTGTAAGACTAAAAGTTGCGGAGAACAAAGACGGGGAAAGGATAAATTTATAAGATAATATGAAAGCATTCGCAAGATATGATTTGGTAGAGCAGGATAGGCTGTCAAAATAGGAGATTTCATAAAACTATCCTACCTTCCATGTCTTGGTATACAGCTTCGCTCCGTCGGGAGCAACATGCCAACCTTCTTCTGTTGCAACCATGTTTGCGGGAGTCTCGTTACCTCTAAACTAACAAGTGCTCGAACGGAGTGACTGAGAAGGTGCTGTCTCCTTGGGATGACCTCGAAGGCGAGAGTTTACTGGAAGGTTAAGTGGTGTTGAGATAGTTGAAGATCCTGAAGGGCTGCCGCCAGTTGATCGAGCTCCCTCGGCACCGGCCGCGCTTCTTTGATCATGTGCTTGATATTCGCATCAACCATCAACCATCAACTAAACCTCCGCTACATCACGCCATTATGGCACAATTTCTGTGAAACATAATTGCGTAATGGCAAATAGTAGACAAAAATATATTCACCTGCAGTTTACACTATACAATACTTATTTTGATGGGGCTAGATGTGGTTGATATTCCATATTGAGGAAATGGTGAATAGTAGATTTCCGTGATGATGCTTCATTTATTTAATCTATAAAAGCTCATTTTTCCTGCCCTTGCATTTGCATTTGCATTTTTTTTCTTTTCACATTTTACATTCTTTTCTCCTTTGCCTTTCTCTACCCACATCCGCGACATCGTTCCAAATCATTCTCGATCCGGCATAATAAACCCTCGCCAATCAACACTCTTCCTCTTCCAATAACCTACGCTCGCGTTCCCTATATCCATTTTCCGCTACATTCAACTTGATAGTGCCTATCAACATGTGTGACGTGATTGCGATCATGGGCGAATGTGGCCATGTTATTCGATACGCTGTCATGACTGATCGGAGGTGTCCCAATTTCCCAAGGTGTGAGTTTCGAATTGGGGAAGTAGAGTACGTTTCGGACCGTTGTGATAATTGCAAGACTACCTGAGCCGTACTTGCATCGAGTACAGAATATCTCGATGACGAGTTGATATACGAGTTGATATAAACGATAATGGATACCTGGTCATTTTGTCTCCTTGGATTTTTGGTAGTTGTCATGTCTTGAAATGAGGAAAGCTTCCTGCTGGCTGCCTGGAAAACTTTTTAAATTGATGTTTTGGATGTCCCATTGTCTATGCATTGCTCCTTCCGAGTCAAAGCCTATCGCGATGTCAAGATAAATTCAGTGGGTATTTATGTAACTTGCACTGGTTGAAATTTCAAGGGGATGTTTCGCCATGATGCCCATATAACTAAGCAGATAGGCCCAGAAGGCTCGTCTTCAATTTAATACATCAATTATTGCAAAGGATCTTGATTTACTAGCCTCCACGATGATCAGAAACCGGGAAGTCGTCTGTCTTGGGTGAATATCTAGGGACTGTTATCTTCATGCTCCATGCCCCTTGCTTCACCCATCCTAGCTGAGAATTGGGAATGAGTCCAGGGCCTGTTTTTCCATTGTCCTATGAAACCGCTTGGTTGGGCGGATGTGCCTTCGTAGCATGTAAAAACAGGCGTTGAAGACGTTCCGAACCGGGACGAAGATAGTAATAACCAAAGAGGTCATCTTGCGCTACTCGAATGTTCTCGCTCATATATTGTACTCTAGCGCTAGGTTTAGATGTTAATGTGCAGGTTTTGAATTTTGACATTGACAAAGTTCCCATTCAAAGTTCCTTTTATCGATTTTGGTGAAAACTTCGAAGATTGACAGTGTTTATGATGCAGCGAGAGGGGGGCGGAGTTTCTGAAGTTTCTGTCAATAACGGGGAAATGATTTAAAGATAGCGATATGTGTTCGTAAGTTAGATTTCGATGCTAAGCATTGCTAGCAGGCAGATCAGTGCTATAAAAAGATCATTCGCAGCATAGGGCTACCAAGAGAGGTATGATCGCCGTCTATACAAGCACGCAACAACTTGTTGTATGAGTTCCAAGATCGTTTGAGACATTCAGCTCTCGTATCGAAAACACTTCCTCATGATCATGGGCCTCATTATCATGGGCTAAGGAATACAGACCCCATATTTCAGCAGGCTCATAATTCGGCTTGTACACCGAGAGCCTAAACGAGCTACCCCTAGTGGCTCTCAATTTTTGTTGTGCTCTGAATGGAGAAAATCCATACCCTGGCAGTCGATGGCATAGCCTTGCTGGGAATGTTCATAATCACAAGCACCATAAATAAATAAGACAGTTGCCCTCGTCATATGTGAATTCAAGGTGGTCTTCTTTTCCTCCTGGTTTACGCAATCGCGCTGAATCGTATCAAACAAGCATTCTTCCATTACAGAAATTCGGGAAATATATACCCCTTCCACAATCATGCATCTCTCGACAATCTGAGCATCTTGCACAAATTGTGTCGGAGATGCTTGCCTGAAGATCTGCCACCACGAGAAATCTGACTGCCAGCCTGGTTGGGTAAGCATCTTCTTGCACCTGGGTTTTGATCGTCATTTGATAATCATGGCCCTGGCAGCCTAGTATGGATTTTATTAACTTGCTTGGATAGTGCGCGAAAAATGTCGGAACCGAAGAGAAGCCTTGCTGGACTTGCTGCAAGTAAATAATGTAGCTTGAGTGTATTGTCCACGGGTGGCCGCAGAAGAAGACACACATCCGCGCAGTCATTTGTTGGAGCGGAAAGGGGAAATAGAAAGAGCCTCGCGGCTGATATCAACCTATTATGTAGATTGCACCTGGTGATCTTGTGGGTTATTTTCTGTCGTTTTCCCTGAGGTCGTTTCTTTGTCTCCTCTGGTTTCGGTGGCTCAGGATATGACACAGGTTGTTCGAAGTAGTGAGAATGGACAACTGGTATCTCCAAATAATAGAAGACCCATTATCATGACAGTCACGGAGTCACAAAATCAGAAACGAGGTCTCCTCATTGTTCCCACCCTTGTAGTATCTTGATCATATAATTCTAATCCATGGTTTAATTGCCGCCGCCGCAAGGTGGAAACGACATCCCCTGCTGCTCTATCCTTCTTGGAATGTATCGGATAAAAACAATGGATTTGTCAGTGGACTGGAAGTTTGACGAATTGAAGATGCAGGCTATCTGTGCCACGCCAACGAAGTCGAATCATTTCAGCCAACCAGACCCAGGAGTGCTATTATTTTCACAATCCTTTAAAAGATGAAAATATCAAAGGCGGCTATCCCCTTGCTCCTCAATCCAGCTTGGGGGAAAGTTGAAGTCCGTAAAATTCTCCAGGGAAATGGAAATAGGTGATGACGTCTCTGCCTCGAATGGAAGCCCCGTAACGATGTGATGCGCCCTTTGACCTCACCGAACGAGGAGCTATAACGAGTAGTAGGAGCCTAGGAGGTTAGGCCAGGGGATTCCCGAGCCAGATGTATGTGGAACAGAGTTCCATGACGAAATATGAATTATTAATCCTGAGGGGGAAATGCAGGCCAGATGTTTGACTCGGTCGAGATCTTCTTAGTGGGCACAAAGCTAAATGAGTTGTTAATAATCTACAGATTGGTTACGAGAAATATATAATCATATACATATATATAAAGTCGGAAAAAGGACATTCATTCCCCCAAAAGTGGGAGTATCGAGAAATCGTTTATTTTACATCAAGACAAACGTATTTTGTCACATCCAACCGTCCTCTTAACTAATCCCACCATTCCGAAACACGAGCAGTTTAGCATAATATATCATTTTTATACAATGGCAAACCTCTTACCTCCCTACACGGAAGAGACTGCCAAGCTGAAAGTGCAGCGTGCGCAAGATCTCTGGAACTCTCAGTAGGTAGAAAATAGTGATATGGTCTCATTCAAATAATATGTGAACTATGGATATTTATCTCACCGCTAAATATATAGAAACCCGGCCGAAATCGCGAAAGTCTACACACCAACCAGCACCTGGCGGAACAGGGACCAATTTTTTAGCGGCACAGAGGCCATCAAGACATTTCTGACCAATAAATTCGCGAAGGAGATAAACTACAAGCTGCGCAAGGAGCTGTTTGCCTTCATGGACAACAAGATCGCGGTGCAGTTCTGGTACGAGTACCAGGATCGCGACGATGGGAAGAAGTGGAAGCGGTGTTACGGGATTGAGCACTGGACGTTTGAGACGGAGGGGGAACATGCAGGGAAGATGCGGGTGAGGATGATGAGTGGGAACGATGTTTTGATTGGAGAAGGAGGGAATGGGGAGGGGAGGTGGTTCGAATAAAAGAGGGGGTTAAGAATATTTATTTATTTATTTACTTTTGGATTGGAAACGCCCGCATTTAATTATAATTAGTAGTTTGAGTGTTTTTATAATGATGTCTAGGGAATGATTATCTTTAATATATAGTATGTATGTATATATGTATGTAATGCACCTGCGATTGGACACTATCAACATTCTCTCGGCTCAGGTCATAACGTAGTTGCAAAACTCACCTCATTTCTGTATCGATATTCCTGTTGCATTATCCATTCTCTTCTTTTCCTCCTTCTCAAGCTTCTTGTCTTTCTCCCTCTGAAGCCTCTCGTCTCGCTCTCTCGCCTGAACATCCAATCCCGTCTTCGTAACCTCATGCTCTTTCCTCAAAGTCTGCCTCCCAATCAGTAGGCTCACAGCTAACCCCCCCGCCGACAACACCGTATAAAACACCCACATCATCTGCAAAGCGTTAGTATAGGCCTCTAGGATAGGCCTCTTCTGATCTTCCGGTAGCGAATTTACAATTCCCGCACTGGCACCTGCGGAAGTTGCGCCTAACTGTTGGATAACTTGTGGCGGTAGCTGACCGGATAGTTTATCAAGCCTTGATTTCATGTGGTTCTGGAAGATCACACCGCCAATGACAACGGAAACGCTGCTGGCAATGTTTCGGCAGAACCCAAATGTAGAGGTAGCTGTTGCGATATCGCTTGGTTTGATATGGCTTTGCAATGCGATGAGGGGAGCTTGAAAGTTGGGGCCGATACCAAGGCCCGAAATTATCTGGTATATGATGATACGGGGCCAGGATGTTTGTGAGGGCAGGTCGATATATAACCCGTGGCCGAGCAGCATCACGGTGAACCCGAGCCAGATGACTGGGAGATATTGGCCTGTTTTTCGAATGAAAATGCCTGTTGATGCGGAGGCGAGTGCCATTGAAATGACTGAGGGGAAAAGATAAATACCGGACTGGAGCGGCGAAGCTCCGATAATAACCTGGAAGTAGAGTGGTAGGAAGAACGAATCACTCGTAAAGACGAACCCGTGGAATAGAGCTGCGCCATATGCCGCAACAGTCGAGCGCTGTTTGAAAAGCCAGAGCGGGATGATGGGGTAAGCGGCAACCTTCCAATGGATGATCACGAATATCCCCAGCGTCACAACCCCGAACACGATCAAACATATAACAGTTGCAGATGTCCAGGGGAATGAAACGCCGCCGTAATCAAGGCCAAGGAGAAACATGACTGTTCCACAAACAACTGTAATAGAGCCAAACCAGTCAATGGCGCGGAGTCCGGCGAGGAATGGGGTTTTGGGCGTTTGGATTTTGAGAAAGAATAGGATAATGACGAAAGCAACTCCGTCAATAGGCACTGATCCACATCATTAGCAGCTGCATGAAAAGCAGCAACTAAGAAGGCTCGGGGGAACTTTACAGTTTACATAGAAGCACCAACGCCACGAGACATACTGTGTAAAGGCACCGCCAATCACAGGGCCGAGTGTGCCGGCAATAGCCCATACCATACCAACCATGGCGTAGTAGACACTCCTCGTTCTGAAATAAATTTATCAGTTTTGAACTCTTAACCTCTTTAAAATGGTAGGAGAGTTAATATGCACGTACCTCATACTAAACAAATCGCCAATGCTAATATTCACCAGGGAAAGCAACCCGCCCCCTCCGATACCTTGGACCGCTCGTCCCGCAAGCAGCATCTTGATGTTGATGCTTAGTCTGCATATCAACGACCCAACGAAGAAAACAACATTCGCCAGCAGTAAGATTGGCTTTCGTCCAAATATATCACTTATTTTGCCCCATGACGGCATTGAGGCTGTAAATGATTAGTACGTTAGATAGCCTCGGGGCGTTTTGCAAACAGTAGCTACAGACGTAGGCATCGGGAAGCTTACCGGCAGCACCAAGCGTGTAGGCTGATCCTATCCAGGTATAATCTCCCTGAGACACTTTAAATTGCTCTGAAATTGTCGGTAGTGCTGTGGTAATGATCGTCTAAAAGAAATTAGTTAGAAAATAATTTTCTCGGCAGCATTCATCTGGAAAAAGATACTTACCATATCAAGCGCAGCAAGAAACACAGCCAACTGTGATACCGGTCGCAATTAGCGAAGCGTTCCTCACAATGTTACTCCGTGAAGCATGGCAGATATACACAGAGGGCTGTCATAATCACAGCAATTCTGCTCTTGCTCATTTTGGCCTCCTTCTCGCCATTTCCCCCGGATCTCTCCCCGCTGGTAGGGGGATCTGATGAGGAACCAGCTGAAGCTTCTATATTTTGAGAAGTTTCCGTAGGGTCCCTGGCCGATGCCGGGCTCGGGACACTACCCATACTAGTAATGTCATGTAGATCGTTGGCGCTGGGTTGTTGCATTCTCGGCATCGGGATGCCGAGCCTGATCGGTCAACATCCGTTCCCTTGCACACTTTAGACTCGGTGATACCGGCATAACAAGCAAGGAGGATGAGATCTCATGTTTGCCAGAAGGACCAAAGATCTTTTAATACATACCACGGTGATTACTAGAGCAACGTTCACCAACGTCGCTTAAACTAGTAGGGGGGCGATAACACTTTTTGGCTACCGAAGACACGGTAGGTACGGTATGTATAGCGAGCTGAGATTTTTGAATATCTCTACTACCAGTCCATACTGGTATAATAAATCTGATAGGGCAGGGAGCAAACACAGTCTCCGATCGCAAGTTCGTTAAGGGGCAAAAAAAAGAACAAAAAGATTTTATCTAGGTTGGGGTCCAACATTCTTGCCTAGGCACTTTTTTACTTGGGGGGCGGATAGACTTCGAGAGCCAAAATCCCGGTTGTCCCGCTGTTCGCCCCTAGTAAGAGACGGCCTTTACTCTTCTTGGTCGGACATCGGGGGAAGCGAACAGCCGATTCGGCTCGCGATGCGTTAACAACGAGGAGAGGGTTTAAATGACGGGGAGGTCAAGCCAGAGAAAATTGAGAGTATGTATTGTATATCAGGAAGGAGATGGAATATCGAGAATACCATCCTGTGGCAACGAAGGCCTTGAGAACGGAAAATGATGCAAGCCCGCGCGTTCATTTTCAATCATATTCCCAGCGGTAACTGACAGTTATGTTGTTCATACAGCATTAAGGCCCGACAGAGGGCCGATAATGTTGTACATGTACAGTACATGTAGGTATTGATTCCAACCTTAACAGATTGAATCATTTGTTTAAATAGCTTATATGATTTGAAGTGAATTAGGAGTTGAGTTCTGCGCTCGGCTCTTCAGGAACAGGCATGCCAACTTTCTCTTTCAAAAAACTTATTTAACAATGTCATCAATCTCATCGGGATCCTTGTACCAATGTCCAAACCCTTCATTCAACCATCCAAGTGACGTCCACACCAAGCCTGTTGCGCAAAAAGTCAACCATAGACCGGCCCAGTGTCACTGAGACCTTCTCATCCTCGAACCAATGGCCAAGGAATACAGGACTGGACTGACGATGCTGTACTCCAAGGGCCGGAAGCGCAGGGAGGTCAAGGATGTCGCGGATGTGGTTTGATTGCTTGTAGCTCTGTAGAATCGTTGTCTTCATTGTCGGATCCCTTGTCGGTCTTCCGGGGCGATTGAGCGAATGGATCCTGATCTGAAACATCTCCTGAACGAAACCGGTAGCCAGCCGCTCATTCCCACAAATGCTCCTACTATTTAAATAATAGGTTCCTCTCAGAGAGCTCTGCCGCGCTACCATCATATTCCCCAAATGGCCCAGAAAGGAACGTGAAAATCTCCGCTGCACAGCCTTGACTCAGGCCACCAAGGATTATCCTTCGATATCCATCGTCCCTTGGCCTGCAAACTCCTTTGCCTCTGTTTAAATCAGTTCACGTAAAAATGCTCCAGTTTGGCAAAGCCCGTCGATCTGGAGCTCCGATCTCGGGCCCGGATCTTCAAGAGAATAGTTATCGAACCACTGGTTGATTGGAATGTTCCTCACGACTGTTGATCGTCACTTCGAATTTTACGGTTGGTAGTCGAGTAGGTATTTAACTTCGCGGTTTTCAATAGCTCCAAGCCGAAGCGTTCAGCGTTGCTACTTCGACCATGGAGGAGGATGAAAGTGTGAGTATGTTCCGTGGGAGATAAAGGTGGGATAATTAAAGGTGCTGGATACGTTCTATTGTTAGATGGCATGGCTCAGGTAGGCTGATGATATTTACTGATGATATTTAGGTGGAAAAATTAATAGTGATACAAAGGGGCTTGCTGCTGAACAATAAACCATCAATTGTATGGGAAGGGGGAAATTAATCCTTCCAGCAAGGGTAGCAGGGTATGATTGAAGGTATTCCCTTCAAGCTACGTAGTACACCACCTAGAATATGAGGACCTGTGACAAGTCCCCTCGGCGCCGGCTTGAAACTATGCTTATCCTTCATCTCCTTGAGGGATATCGGCTGTTTGATCTCGTAGACAGTGACCATCTCGTAGGCGAACTCGTAGCCCTCCCAGTCCTTGTGCCTATTGTTAAATTCGACATTTCCCAGGCCATTCTCGTCTAGCGGGAGATCTCCTGGATTTCGTGTCCGTGCAGGCAGAGTCTCGCAGACGTGGGTGATGCTGGAGTGCAGAGCTGTCCGATAGAACCGGATTCTTTTCACACAAGGTTTTAAGGCAATATTTCCTGAACTCATAATTCTTCCTCCCATCGGGAAATCTGGGTCATGTAGGGGTCTTGCATCGGTAAAATGACATCGCTGGAAATTGGGTGTTCGCCCAAAGCCTTTTTAACGCGTGGCATCAAGGAATCCTATTGGCGTCTGCGGTAAAGGTATGTATGAAAAGATGAGGGGGGGAAAAAGAGGGTTTCGGCTTGACGTGGAATGCGGGAAGCTAAGTAGGTCGGACTGGCTGGGAAGGGTGGAGGAATTGGAGCGCGGGATGTTGTTTGTTGTGGCTGTCAGTATGTTGGCTGACGATGCCGATGATTATTAGGGGGCGTCGTAGTGGCTTATAGGTGGGATTCGGGCGAAACAATTGACGGCAGGCCCAACAGTTTGTTCCAATTCATGATGGGATAAGGGAAATACCGTCTGACTGTACTGAGGAAAAGAAAGGCAATCCTGTAATTTACGATGAGAATAACTAGCGCCTCTCAAGGAAAAGGTTCACAAAGTCCAGTGAAGAAGAGAGCAAACAAAACAGGGAAGGGAAAAGCAGGAGAACAAAAAGAATACAACTGCGAAGCGAACCTGTTCGCCATATAGAGAGCCAAAGAGAGAGGGAGAAAGATACGAGACCGACCGCAGAAAGCAACGGGAGAAAGGGAAGAACAGCGAGCAAATAAATAAGAACCTATGTTAGCGAGAAAGGAAAAAAAAAAGGCCAAAACTATAACAAGCCCATCACAACTCTTCCAGTTCAACCGCCCTCTCGGACTTTCACACCCAAAACACCAGCTCAATCCGACTGCTGTAACAACACGATCATATAAGAGTGGAATAAGGCGATGCATACGGAGGTGCAACAAAGGACAAATGTCGCCACGCCATCGAGAAGTGTCCAAGAAAACAGACCCCGAGGAGAGAACGGAATACAGGATAAATAGCACATACAAAAACAATTGAGTACAACCCGCAGAATAAAAGACACCGCGACAATCAAAGGAGAGGGGAAGAAAAGGGGACGTAAAGAGATTGAAAAAAAAGAAAAAAAAAAAAAAAGAAACCAGAAGAAAAATCACAAGACTTTAAAAAAAGACGCGCGAAGATTCCGTCCGAAATAACATATGCAACACAAAAAGAAAACTACTCTGCATAAGCCCTTGAGTCTCATAAAATGTGAAAATAAAACCTTGGACCCGTCAAGTCGCCCTATCCCGATCTCTGTCCCGATCCCGATTCTTATCCCGATCCCGATCCCTATCCCTATCCCGCTGCGGCCCGAAATCTACTTCAACAACCTTCCCCTTTTTACTTTTGAAAGAAAACTCGGCCATTAGGGCAAGATGATCACTAGGGAAATGGTAGTTAGGGAATCCAGGAACTCGTTGCAGATACGACTTATCCACAGCGCCAAGCAATCCAGTTACCTGGAGAGCATTCGAAGTATACCAGATATAGTCGATCACATCAGCGAAGTCGGGGGTATAATTGGTGAAGTCAAGTTCTCCAATAGCGCCATAAGCGGATTTCAAGTTGAATGGGTAGGACATGCCGCGGCGACTGAGGTTACCATAGAGACGCTTCTCAAGATCCGGATGGTCTTCGATCAAATGGCCGCGGCTCATTAGCTCGTACACGGCAGATCCAGGGTAGGAATTAAAGTCGCCGCATATGATAAGGGGGATCTGAGAGCCGCTGCTATATTCGACTGAAGGCGCTGGTTCTACGGGCGTAGCAGTGCCATCACCATCGGCCGAATTTTCCGGCTCGGAGAATCGGAATGCAGTTTTATCTGTGCAAGCGGGGATCTTGGAATACTTTTCAGCAAGCTGTGTTACCTCTTCCATCAAAATTGCTGCCTGGATAAGCTTCACGTCCTTGTATGCTGGGTCCCAGTAGAGGTGAACGTTCACAACTATCAACCGCTCTCCGGACAATCGATTCTCCAAGTATGTGACCACAGCAATATTGTCCTTCTGCCATAATCGGTTATAGATGTCATCCTGGCCTTTGGCGTCAGGCCTGCGGACTGCAGTTTGGCCGAAATGGATCATATTCTTCTCGAGAAGAATGTATTTGCTGCCTTTGAAGAACGTTGCGCAGCCGTCGACGACCTTGGCTTCCTCTTCGGGCATGCCTTGCGCCCTTCCTTTTGGCCAGTAAACTCCCTTGTAGTCGTTGTACGCAAGTTGTTCTCTGAAGAAGCCATGGTAGCTGCCCTGGTCGATTTCCTGCAAACACACAATATCGGCATTGTACCCTTTTATTTCGTTTAGAATGAGGTCCCTGCGATATTCCCAAGCCAGCGCTCGAGAGGGCGCGTAGCCATGTTGTTGATGGGTTGCTGATCTATCACAGAGTGTATTGTAAGAAAGGGCAGTAAACTTGTCGATTTGACGCTTAGAAGGGTTTCTGCTCGAATCATCCAGGACAACCCAATCCCGTTCTGAAGGAGGCAAATGAACTACATAACATTAGTGATGACTATCGTCTAAATCAAACAAAGCATGTGACATACCCGGCATCTCCTCTTTAAGGTACGTAATGAGCGCCTTTGTGCCTTCCTGCATAATACGTGATTTAAACACATCGTTCAAGGGGTTTCCTTCTATACCTAGGGTATCAAGCTGATATAGATAGCCCATTTCGTATGGAAGCGAATGGAGATTATTGTCGAATAGCAACAGCTTCTTGAGGTTAATGAGCATGCCAATTTCTTCAGGGAGTTCCGTTAGCTCATTTCCGGATACGTCCAGGTGAGTGAGGCTTTTCAGCTGGCCGATGGTTGGCGGAAGGGTCTTCAATTTATTGTGATTGAGATAAAGTTTTTCCAGGAAAGTGTAGTTGAAAAGTGCAGGAGAGATTGCTCGGAGACCTTGTCCACCAAAATCAAGAGCCATCCAATCTTGTCTTCCAGGGGTGCCTTTGCTTGTTTTGGCACGATTGCGTTCTTCGGCGTCGTTTTCATTAGTCTCGGCTTGGTTTGTTGTGAGCTGTATGCCCTTCGTCTGTTGAGCAACGGCCCGTGCGTAATAGTGAGGGGAGTTTGCTTGTCTCGACTCTGCGGCAAGTTGTAGCTGCTGCTGCCAGTGTTCATTCATGGGTTCTTCTACTTCTTCATCCACGTTGGTTGTAGTACCGTTTGGAATGTGGGTCGGAGTAAAGTGGGGGGCCGTGCTTGACAGGGTTCCGGATGAGAAGTTATGCTGATGGCCGATAGCAGAGTGAGTAGTCTGAGAGTGAGGATGCTGGTGGTGGGGGTGCTGTTGGGCATGATGCGGGTGATGGCTTGGGTGTTGGAATTTCTGCATTGGCATTCCAAATCTCTGGTGAGTTTGCCCGCCATTCATCATCACATGCTGCCCTTGTGAATACATATTGTAAGGGTTATGACTGGGTGACTGGTTGAGCGGAGGGGAGCGAGACGGGGAAGGTGTGTCGGTATTGAATTTTAGTCTCCCAGTTGGAGATCCGGTTCCGTTTCGGACGAGGTGTCTTTGGTGTGCGTTGGTATGGTTGTGCTGCTGTGTTTGTTGCTGGAAGTAGAACTGCCCTGCCACAGGCTGCTGGAACCGGTAGGTACCATCTGCCATTTAACGTGGCAGACGAGACCGTAGGTGTAATTCGAGGGGAGGGGGGTTATCTCGCGGAGACTGAAGAAGCGAGAGGACAGGCAGCGGGTTCAAGGGAGTGAGAGGGCGGACTCGTTCTCTCCGTCTCTTCAACATGGGGCCCGAAGCGGAACCACCAGGAAACGTCGACAGCTCAAATATGAACTCGACTCCAAGCACCTCGACAGTACTGCAGTCAGCTGTGACAATCTTCGCGTCGAGGAGCGTATATCCCACGGCGACCTGTGGATAATAGAGAA
Organism: Blastomyces gilchristii SLH14081; assembly: GCF_000003855.2. Taxonomy (NCBI): domain Eukaryota; kingdom Fungi; phylum Ascomycota; class Eurotiomycetes; order Onygenales; family Ajellomycetaceae; genus Blastomyces; species Blastomyces gilchristii. The sequence continues at coordinate 2,980,340 of NW_003101680.1, read as the reverse complement.
CCGTGCCGGTGGGAAGCTGTTAAGCAAGGCGATGAGCCAACGCGGTTTCAAACGGGGCACAGGCTTCGCGGCAAAGCGGAATATCAATCCCTGATCGCAGTCAGGGAATACAGCAAGAGTTCTAGCGCTAAGAATAGCGGGGTTCCTTTGTCGGATGTAGAGGCTGGATGTGATTGCGCTTCGATATGTGCTGCTGGACCCATGCGAAGCGGTTTGTAGAGGCGGGAGAAGACATTGTGGTCACATGACTCGCACCAATCATATCAAGTCACGTGTAGTCCCAATCATTGGCCAGCGCAACTCCAGCCCTATCCAGCGCTGGTTTTCGCAAAACTCTTAGGCGAACATATTCTGCGATTTCTGCTTACCCCTCGCACCCGCGAACTTCCAGGACGTGAGCATGAGCATAGCCTCACTAAATCATGGCCGAAACTTGGCTTCACAATTGCAACAGCTTCCAAACTCCTCCTCCGCCATTTTACATAAGAAATTGGAAGGGGTAGCGGAATAAGCGTTTGCCATAAACCTTCATTGTCCGCGTCGCGTTCATAGATCTGCTAGTATATATAGCCCTCGAATTAGCAATTCATAACATCTTGGATAGTTGGCTATAGCCCCCGCCTTTCAATCGTTAAAATGGCTTCAACTTGCGCATCTAATCCTCCCCCTCTCGCTCATACAATCTCTAATTGAAGTTGATACTTCAACAGGAAACAGGCGGCGGGATGGTATCGTGAACTTTTTATATCCTACCTGTTCATATACCTACAAAATATTCACTATTGCGCCCAGCCGGAGGCACACCTCTCTGTTTCAACTACGCCAAACGAAGCGCAACACCTTCCAGGCGCAAGCACAGTGCTTCTACACAACTGGCTGGCCTTAAGACATTTGCACAAAATCCTTCGGCGGTTCTCACAGATTAAATCTTTCTGCTTGGACACCTTCTTATTACTCATTAGTTTTATATAATCACTAGATTCGTTGACTTGCGACGATCAAAGCCTTTCTATTCAAGTATTATCCGGTTCACTTTCGACCTTGGACGAACGTTGGGGATGGACAGAACAACAATGGACTAATAGTGCTTGCCCAAGCACGCTAAAGCTGTTGTCTGGAGGCGACATACATTTGAGGTTGATCATGGATCTGGTCTATATTCAAGAACAGCTCGAGGCAAACAAACATCTCTACATCAAGGGTTTGATAACTGGGTACGCTCAGGATGTTCTAAGATGGCCCGGTTACTGATTGAATGTTGAGAATGGGAAATGGGCATCTGCGCTACCTAATGCGGTTACGGGGCGCGAGGAAAGTTATAAAAGGACAGACAAAACAGATATAGGATACATCAATTGTGGGTGTCTTGTAGCAGAAAGGTGGTGGTTTAGGATCCATGATGAGATAGAGGATGAGAGGGACCTAATGCAGTTGGCTGGAAGACGCAACTGGTTATTACACGAGGGGAAGTGGATGGAAAGATGAATAAGGCATTGTTACTGAAAATACCCAAGTCGTTAAATAGTCGTGCCTAGGAAAAGGAAGCAAGGAAGTCAATAACTACCATAGTAAATCATATGAGCTCAAAGCACATTTCATGGACTTGCAGGTTCTATAATTTCTCGTAGAAACCATTATCTTGCCTGGCACATGGGCTTACTTGGAGAGGATCTGCGGAAGGCAAGTTAGCAGTGTTAAATTGCCCATCGGCTAACTCCCCTACCCAAGTTGTCATGGATATTTGCTCTGCGTGCTATGGCTTGCGAGGACTCTTATAGTAAGGGGGTTAGTTGCCTTCACCGTCATCAACAGGAGAGGGAAAAAATACGGCCATCACGTTGTGAAAAGATGAGTGAAAAATGAGTGCAAGTTCCTCCGTTGGCTAATGCTATGTATGTTGTCCTTCCCTCTCCCCCACAATGGTCATCATTCCCTGAATCTGAATTCCACCTAACTCTTGTAGGTGCTTGAAATCATATTCCGCAGATATCAAACCGTAGGTCATCTGGTGTGTGGTCAATCTATAATGTGGGGTTACAGGGTATGAATGATGAGATCAAGGGCTATTAAGTCCTTCACAATTAAAACACTCAATTCCCTTTGAAGAGGCCACTTGAACGCCATTCAAGAAGTGATATTCTCCTGTCATCCTTGCGTGTAGGGGGCAAATGCCGGGTGGGCGCCAGGACGAGGAATCGAGGGCGATTGAAAATGGAAATGAGGGATAGATAGAGTAGTTCTTGGGAGATCATCATATCTGGTGTACTTCCCCTAATTCTCGGAGATTTCGGAGCTGAAACAAAGGAATAATGAAAGGAAAGAGGAAAGAAAGAAACAAATAAAAAATAATACTAAAATAACAACAACAACAACAATAATAATTAATTTGTAGTAGCTTCTCTCAAGACAAGACACATCCGTCTCGCGTAGAATCTCTAGCAATTTAGTAGAGTACCAGATGTTATCTAGGTATTCCGTAGCAACTTTCCCATTGAGAGGAAGCTAGAACCGTTTATTATCCTTCCAGGTTACCCAGTCTAAAAAGGGACGAGATATTTATATCAGATTTGGAGTGGCGTCCATCTCCTGGAAATACACAAGTAATGACCTTTCCATCTTCATCGTAGGTTACGCAACCAATGCGCAACTTGGAGTATGGATCATGCGGGAGATTGTGGATTTTCTTCATCAATTGATTAGAGTCAGGATTCCACAACCGGGCTTCCTTTGGTTCGATGGCCGCAAGTACTTTTTCATCAGCGGAAAACGCCAGAGTACATACAGTACCTTTCGCCCAAAATCTCACCCAAGGAAATCTTCGTGTACTCCCTGCCAGGCTCCCAAAGACTGACAAACAGGGTACGACCACTTGGACACGCGTCGTCATTTGTTGTCAAAAGAGCAACGAACCGGCCCGTTGAAGAAATTACAAATGAAGGAATCTCGAAAATATCACCGAAACCACTCACGGGAATTTGCGTTCACATCCCAGAGCTTGATCGATCTCCCAATAAGAATGGCCAACGTTCAGCTATCAGATGAAAATAACATGCTAATAAGGTCACGACGAGAAAACCTGTAAGCTTCGCGCATATGCAATGCACCTGTCTTTGTTTCCCATATCAGAAGAAAGACCACATCGTATGGATGATCGTATTTTATCGTGGACGAAGTGTGTGCAAGAAACTTGCCATCGGGTGAGAAATTCAGCTCCGGCATTGGTAGAGAGGCATCCTGGCTATTTCCCGCCAATTTTATTTCTAGGTCCCATAATGTAGTGTGAAGACTTGATACTGAAGCAAGGTACTTACTATCTCGTGAGAATCGGACAAGATAAATTTTCTACATGAGCCCGGAGGAATTGCGTAGTGCCTTGCTGGCCAAATCCCAAACTTTAATTGTCCCATCATCTGAAGCAGATGCGGAAAATTGGCCGTCGGGCGAAAACTGTATGTCAACAATATCGCCCTCATCGTGCTACCCAAGGTTTGCAAGGCATATTCTTGTTGACACGTCCCAGAGTCTAATCAAGCCTTTATCGAGACCAGGTGCGAGCAGTTGCCCATTAGGAGCAAAGTTTATCGCCGAAACCCCTGTTCGTGGCCCTCAAGTGCAAACGATTTGTCTGTTTCTGGATCCCAGAGCAGTATGGTCGTATCTATCGACCCTAACGCAAGAAGTTGGTCAACTGGAGAAAATTGTATAACAATATTACGATCCGAGTGGCCGTTGAAAGTCCGACTAAGATTTCCAGTGCAAAGGTCCCAAATCTGAATTTTGTCCCTACTTGAAGATGCTAGATGTTTGCCGTTTAGGGAAATAGATATTAGTCTTGGATTCTCCAAACATCCTGCCAAAGTCGCCTGAAAAGCCCCGGTCTTTGGATCCCACAGTCGAATAGTCTTATCGTCCAAAGCAGTTGCAAGCAATTCGCTATTCAGTGAAAACTCCGATGCTACAACTCGTAAACCTTCTTCGAGATGGATACGGTATCTATCACGTGTGTCAATGTTCCAGATTGAGTATCATCCCGATTGAGACCTGGGTTGACGTGAATAACAAAAGACGAATTGGCCATCCGGCAAGATTGAGACATGCCAGTCATTGTAGGGATGCGTACGGGGTTTCGAGGATTTCTCGTAGAACCCCCGTTTTAAAGTGGTATAAATTTAAATTCCCGCCCATATCGGTAGAAACCAAATATCGGCCATCCCTAGAAAACACAGCTAGCTGCCCCTCGCCATATGACGACGCAATGGAATAAAATAAAGCGCTCCAATCAGCCGCAGGGGCGCACCTTGACTTGATCCAGGCTGGGATACAATTAATATGAATATCCCTAATGATGCTATTTTTGGGCTGAGGAGAAGTCCAGAGATATCACTTGGAGCGGCGCCTGCTCGAGCATAGGCATAAAGTAAAGCGTAAACCGTTTCGCATCGTGAACGATCTATACAAGGGTTCGGGCTTGTGCTACAAAGAAAAGTAATATATTATACACTTAGCATAGATTGACATTCAAAAGCCGAATCAATGGCTTCTCACCTGAATCGAGGACAGTCTGTTGGAAAACTCTGCAATCATATTAACACCCTCGCCTATTTTGCCAAGAAGGCTAAGAGCCTCAAGCCAGTGGAGGACGTGCCCTCAGAAACGTGTATATCGTTTCGTCCATGAAGGCAGTAACGTCGGTCGCCAGTAAATGATTGATCCAATAACAGCACGCATATTGAACGTGGTTGGGGATGTGCTTTGCTACTGTCGATTGTTCGACCTCCCTTGCAAGAGTTCCCGGTAATTTTAAATCACGAATATCTTTTGTCAAGATATTCGACATCAACTCTAGGCAGCACCTCTCTGTGAGCTTGGCGTGGGTTATGTTGCGATCAATCAAGAATTCCGTCGGACATCTTTCAGGGTCAGACAAGAATTCAGGAAATGAAAGATGCAGCGTTTGAATAGGCTCCTCTTCAGAGTTGGGGACCAACAAAAGCGAATGAAGATCTCTCAGCACATCATTAATTTCCTCCTTCGGCACCGACAAAAGTACACTTAGAGCATCAATAGAAAGAAGACTAAACAACAATATGACCGGTCCGAGAACTCGTCGGAACAGACCGCATATTTCTGCTTTCTCTTTTTCAATTTTATTGGAGACAGAAAATTTTAGGATCTGAGTGTATATACTATCAATATTCCGTTGCGGAGAGGTTTTATCGACATCATCGATAAGAATCGTATCTAGTCGTAGGTCTGCCAATCTTTCTGAAGCTGCCGCTGCGAGAAATCGGCAAGCTGTGGCAGCGTAGATGAATAGTCCATCGGTTTTAAGACGAGTTTCTTGACACGCTCCTTCCCCGGCCAGTTGTCTTGAAGTAGTATTTCCTCCCTCATAAGAGCAAGCTCGTGCTCAAAAAGCTTGGTGATATCATCCTTATCTTCTTGGATGTCTGAGGGCTTGAATTTGTGCAGATCTTCATCGCGATGATACGCATCAGGCATCCGGCTGAATCTGGACCTGAGTAGCTTTTCTGGTCTACTGGTCATAAAAACCCGTAGTTTTATGGTCCTGAGATCCCTCAACTGGCTAAAAAGTGGAAGTACCTCCCTTAGGTCGTCATCGTCTTCGCACTCGTCAAGTGCATCAATGACAAACACTAGCACGAAAGGCGGATACAGACCCTCACGTTAAGTGTCGTCAAGACTCACGAGTGGTTGGAAAATAAGATGTTCGCATTGCTCAGATAGGGATTTCCCGGCAATATCTCTCCTCTTCACGATTACAGCACAGACATGCGGCCGGAGGCCGGGTAATACTTCCGTCAGCTGGGATGAAAGCGTGGTGAAGAGCTGAGCCGCATTTGTCAAATTAGCTCGTCATTTTGAGAAAAAGAAGCTACCGCCAAGTCGGCCCTCTGAAGCCAATTTGCCGGCGACTGTGCGAGCAATCATCAACTTCCCGGTACCGGGCATCCCTTTCAACCAGAATATACACTTATAGTCATGTAGAGCGTTGCTCCACCGCTGTACTAAATTGGGGGTATCAATCCGAGTGCCTTGAAGGCATGTTCGATGCAGGCTTGTGGTTTCTCCTTGTGCCTTAGAAGAATCAAAGGCTGCGAAAATTGCTCGGGGCAACTCTTTCAGTAATGAGTCTTGACTTATTCCCTAAGTGTAAAAGAGCAACGAGTATCTAGACCGTCAAATAACTAAGGGAGTCGCTTACCTCGATATCCTGTTCAATTTCCTTTAGCGAAGACAAGGACTGTTCCGCCGACTCTTCGAGTTTGTCAAATCCGTTTGCGATAGAATTGCGATATCTTCGCTCAAATCTTGGTGGATGTTATCCGACGCATTTTCCAGATCTGTAGTCATGCTTTTCCAATCGTTGGAAATAGCAATATCGCCTAAAGAACGGAGAAAACACCCACGGTCATAATGTATGGCTAGCTGGATCTGATATTGCAAGATATCAGAATACAACTGGACAGTCCTAGCTTTTATAGCGCTATGAAGTTCTCCAAGGTTTTTCGATTCGCTACACCCATATCAGCACATCTCATTTTCCAGAGGCTGCCTAGAACACTCCAGACAAGAAAGGAAGAGGGTGCCCATACCTTTGAGATTGAAGGCCCTGCACAGGTTCGCGAAACCTTCTACGTATGACATCCTCTCGGACCTTGCAGCGGACAAGAAGCTCTGAAATAAACTCTAACCCATCCATAGCCTCACCATCTTGCGTGATTGCGTTCATGATGACCTCAATCCCTCCTTGTCAGCACTGAACGGCGGGAAGCTGCTACGGCGAGCACTCACAGGAAGGATAACGAAGACGCCCGCCCAGGCAAAAGCAGCAGGAGGCATTGAACTCACTGCCACATTGACTAAACTACTGACCGATTGAAGGCCGCGCATAATGTTGCAAACTTGATCCGTCACGACAACTCTTTCGACAACTATCTCACCATTGATCTTTTTTGCGTACACAGGAATGGTCAATCTTGTTTCTTTCATGCGATTGAGCTTGTGTCGAAGTAGCTTCTAGAACTGTTCCTACCCGGCCGCATCACAAAGGTCATCCACTATCAAGTATATCAGCACGAAATCCTCGATATTTGATGGTTACATACCTTGTGATTGGTCTTCCTTCTTTAACAAGTAATTATGGTAATCAACTACCAAATCATTTTTCTGATCGAGAAGATTGGCATAAGCTTTATCCCAGAGATTTTCCGGCCAGGGCACCTGGTGACTCAAGGTAGCAAGTAGCGTGTTCGATTGTTCAGGGAGTGTCTGAACAGATCCGGTTGATGCAATCTTACTATCATCGCCCTTGGGAGATGGAGAGGAAGAATGGCCATCGCTCGAAGAGTCCAACGAGTTTACTATGACCACCTCCCTCCGTCCTCAGCGGCAGATTTCCTCACAGGGTGGACACCAGTGCCTAAGTGACTATTGACTCGCTTCTTCCTCTCTTTGGCTTTTTTTCCCACGAATCCATTCTTTGGCTCTAGCCTTCAGCCGTTTTCCTCGACTAGTAACGGGCGGACTGGCTTCCATGTGTGGAAGAGTAGCTGGGAGGAAAGCTTATAAGATATCTTAAATAGGGCTCTAAATTAACAAATCCCCAAGAGCCGACCCAGAACATAAGGTGGAAATGTGCGTTGAAAGTGGGTGCAGAAATCTGGGTCTGAAAAGTGGCATCAGGCTGGCGGAACGAAATTTGCTTGACTGAGTTGTCAGGGCGGGATCTCCGCAAGGGACATGGGGGTATGCATGATACGGTACGCAACTAGGAGAGAATATAGTATGGGGGTATCAAGCACCAGTGTGGGGGCTGTGGATGGACAAAAGCGCATTTCTCCAGATACACACGTAAAGATGCCTGTCGAATTTCGCCTTAAGCGAGTCAGTCTGTAGAAGAACGGTAAAACATCATTTCTATCGAAGTGATTTCTCGATCAGCCACTAGAGAGAGTGAGTGCGCTTGGCACGGTTATCTTGTAACCGATATACAATTTTGATATAGATAATAACTATCCACGGATGAGCCCGATATCTGATACGTTTGGGTCCAGGTCTGAGAAGGAGTGAGCGTAAGGTCAAACACCTTCCTAGGTTAAGGGTGTCCTCCGTAAAGTGGGGCGGGAAAACCGTCCTTGAAGCATCCTAGGCAATATCTGGAGGTTTGAGACCCGGCCCAGGGATACAAAAGAAATCAACGAATGAAAGGCGTGTGAGAGGGTGCAGCTGTTGGACAAGCGCACCCAGAGGAGGCACGGGCAGAAAAAGGAAAGTTGATGATGCATGGCTCATTGGAGTCGTCGCCTCGCGCCTATCGAGGCCGCCATGGATCACACCGCTGATATGATTCGGTATGGGGTGTTTCCAGATCTGCTCTTTGGAGATTCGATGGATTCGGGACTCGGGATCTGTAGCGAGCGTTTGGGCGCCTCTGACAGTGCGTCCCGTCCCTCGTGAATGGGTGCAAGTTCGAATTCGAATATAGTCTCTTCTACGTTGTAGCCGGACTGGTGGAGGGGAGAATGGCGCGCATGTCTTAATCCCTTAAATTCTCTCTTACTCCGTATTGTTATTTCTAATGAAAACGTGGGTATTCTCTCATTATTGCGAATAATATGTGACGAGCGTAACACCCAACCAGGCACAGAGACCAAGAGCCGGCGTGGGAAATTTTCGAAAGGTGAAATAGCAAGCAGTGGCTGCGACGGTTTGCCTTGGCCTCCCATTAGTTAGTTGATTGGATTGGACGTAATGGCTGGCGTGCTTATCGATCTCACCTCCATGTTACCAGGGTGGGTAACATTCATTCAACTATTTATCCCCCGAAGCCCTGGAACCGTCCCCGCGATTGGGCCAGTGGTGGCTTCGACTGTGGTATCTCGATCAACTCTGAGGCTCAAATAGTCCGATTAGCATCGTGTTTAAAACGAAAACCTTGTCCCTCCTTAAGAACTCCCAACTCTCTCTCCACCTCTTCTTCGTCCTCTTCTTCTCCTGCGGAAGTCGTTATTTCCATCCTCCCTCCCTCTCTTGTACGCACGCTCTACCCCTCTAACGTCGCTGCGGAATTGAGAGCACATAATGAACAACCTCTCCCACCCGCCTTCAAGCCCCAGCAGCGATTCGACCAGCCTAGATAGCCAGGGGTGAAATCTTAAATGTCATTAGGCAAATAACTCCACTCCGTATCCCCATTACCCGAGTCAGGCTTTTCGAGTGTGCTGCTTCATTGCTTGCTGCTTCGTTGCTTTCGTTGCTCCGTTGCTTCCCTCCGTAATATGTCTCAATACGGGGCACATACACATGAAAAATTACACCGCGTGAGACCGGAAAATTTCAGCACCATGGCCGGGTCTGCTAACTTATCCTACCTCTTCATTCCCACCTCGCCTTTGGCTTACGATCCCAAACACAATGCCTACCAGCGGTCCGCTAGCAATTCTGTCTCTCAAGGATCCGCAATGCCCGCGACTTCTTCCTCTTCCGCCTCCTCTTCCATTGACTACACAACCTACCCGCTCGCCAAGCGCAATGGCCGCACGTATCTACGTGACCCGGATAACCCGTACCCACTTCCCTGCGACCTCGCAGAGATACATCGCCAGTCACTGCGCTCGCTGATTTTGATGCATGTTTTCGGCGCACCCTTTTGCACACCCCATTTTACCGATCAGCCCCCGAAAAGGGTGTTGGAGCTGGCTTGCGGTTCCGCGTTATGGTCAAACGCTTGCCATGACTACTTTGCTCGGAAAGGACACAAAAATATTTCCTTCACTGGTCTCGATATTGTAAACCTCGCGCCAGACCTTCAGAAACAAGGCATTAATTGGCAGTTCAAACGGCACGACCTACACAAGCCTAAATTACCGTTCCCCGATGGCTACTTTGATTTTGTGTTCATAAAAGATGCTGGGATTTGTCCGTCAGGATCAGAGTTGCAAACGCTTCCGTTAAGTGAACCACTTCGGGTTCTGAAGTCTGGCGGAGTTCTTGAAGTGTGGGATTCAGATCTTATATTTAGAACGCTTTTGCCAAACCCGCCACTTGCGCCCGGGCTATCGGGGGAAAATGCGGAACAGGCTGAGACCACCGGCACATACACCATATTCCCGGCTACCCCATTTGCAGATGCTCAGAACAAATATTTACGCGATTACAACTCCTGGGCCCAAAAGGCTTTTGAACGCCGCAAATTAACGCCCATGCCATGCGCCATGATTGGCCTTTCCTTCACTTCCGAGTCGGAATCCTTCAACAGCGTGGACAGTCGTAGGATAGCAATTCCTTTGGGGGAAGTTAGATGGGAGCGAGAGCCGCAGGATGGCGCATCCAATGGCTGGAAACAGCCCAAGGCACTGTCGGCAGATCAGCTCGCACTGCGCCAGACCGCGCTTTATACAATTGTTCAGATGATCGAGAGTATGGAGCCCATGCTCATGGAAGCTAGTGGCAAAGGCAGAGACGAATGGGATCGATGGTGGACTGGAATGACAACGGACCTACTGCAGAAAGGTGGTGTGGCCAGTGGCGAATGTCTCGAAGTCGGAGCATGGTGGGGGCAAAAACGATAACTACGCTTCTCAAATTTCCCAATTGATTGTATCTAGACGGCGAGATACTATATATCCTCGAGAAACGACAGATGACCTTTTCTCACTTTGAGTCGTCCTGAAACCCTTGGCCAGCATCTTCGTTTTGCCCGTTCTCCCCCCAATCTCCCCACCACCGGCTCATTGTTCGATAGGTATTTTGGGTGTATCGTATCGATTCTTGAGGGCGCGATATCGTCTCAGATAATATCTGCATTTTGCCCTTGTTAGCTCTCCTCCTTCTCCTTCCTCATTCCTCCCTGCGCGCCCTCCCAGTTTTCAATTTTATTCGCAGAACCTGGGCTTTTGTTTTCACAGCCCCATCGCAAACCAATATACCCAGACCAACAGATAACATCGACAGATGTCGACACGACGAAATGACATTTTAACATGGTGTATGAACAATGGAAGCAAGCGGCGCCTATTCATGGGAGACTTCTCTTTGCACCACCCCTTTTTGGCAACTTTCTCTTCGTTTTCTCCAACCTCTACTTCATCTTGGAACATATTTTGTCCCCTTTCTTTCATTTTGACTTCTGGGGTAGTCATATCTGTACATTTCTTTCTGCCTCCTCTTGTTTTTGATAGTCATGATTCGTTGTACATGAAGCATTCATCTCAGTGTATAAAATGGGGTAGTCGCAGGGGAATTAATTTAAATGAGTGCTCATTCTTCAATTGCCAACCACCGGTTCACAATTCAAAATAAAATAGCAGAAAGAACACACACGAAAGCCACAAGGAAAAGAACTTACAATGCCTCAATCTCTATAAAACCATCCGGAATCCGTTGAGGTCGTGGCTCATCACTGTCAGCGTGCCATCCTTGAGAAGGAAATTGCAAGTACAGACTACAACCTCGCCATCAAGCTTCCAAACTCCTTCCCAGAGGCCGGCCCCCCCACGCCTAAAAAGCATGAGCGAGCCCCAAGCATTCCACGACTCAGCATATCCCAGCGGAGAGGAGTAAACATTTTCAAACCCCGGGGTTCTGATCTTAGTCACACTCCTTCCCGGGGAATGTATGCCGCAAGGGTCCAATAACTCAATAGAGAACACAGAGCAAAGTGCTCACCTTTCTTGACAAACTCCGCCCTCCGTATCCCGTCTATGATTTTCCCCTCATCAGTGATGTGAGCCTGACTCGCGAAAGCGCGGTGTAAGCGTTCGCGGAAGAATTGGTAGCCGAGAGGGTATTCACGGCCGAGGAAGAGGAGCTCTGTATCGCGCCGGAGGAGCGGGTAACAGTCAGCTAATGATTAGATAGTGACTAATGGTGGGGTGGCATTGGAGGAACGGGATTAGGCGACGAATATGGTATGTCGTCTTAAGTGTAAGTTCTGTTTTTATTTATGTTTCCTTTTCTCCTCTGCTGGCGTACCTTTGTAGATCCGGATGACTTGGTGTCGGAGATGGGGAGGAGTCATCGTGAGGGATAGGGAGGGAAGGCTGGGAGGTATATTCCTAGCTCCAATTGTTATGAAATTCTAACCGGGAGGAGTAAGAAAAAAAGAGACGTTTCATATATCTACGTCTCCTCCACCCCAGAATTGGCATGAGGAGCTTGAGAGTGTAGGAAGCCCTAGGCTTCCTAGTACGGACTAGCGCGCCCGCTCCTTGACATCATTCCCAACCTATTATTATTATTACTATTCTTCAATTATAGATGTATTGGTGATTACTACACCTACCCTAGTCACGTGCCACCCCAACCTATCCATTTAGTGTAACTCGTGTAGTTAGATTATAACACAATAACATTATTCTCTAAGAGATTATGAAGCTCTTTACAAGCAATGAATAACTGCAATAACATGCTAAATTGACATCTTCACACATCATTACAAGTAGACTGGCCGCCGGGATCATGAATTTCATGTTTGGTCTCATTTGGTCTGGTCTCATACATTTCTTAGTGTGAATCCCGCTGGGACTGGCTATTAAAAAAACATGTAAAGTGACTATATATCAGATCTTAAAATGAAATCATGACTTGAAAAAAATGAGAAAGTGATCTCATTTAATTTCATTTAGTCTCATTCTTAGTATAAAGTTACTATTTTTAGACATTTTAAGGTTTTTTTTAAACTATTTTTAATTTTTTAAAAAGTAACACTTTTTGATAACACTTAAATAAGATTTAAAGTCATTTAAAGTAATAAAAATAATTTAAATTAAGAAGTGAAAATCATAATCTTATTTGAAAAATGTGATAAGAGTAGATAGTAAGTCTCACTGAAACAGTATAAGATTACTATCTAATGTTAAAACTGTGTAATGAGATCAGTCAAATTGATAATAAAACTATTAAAAAATCTAGTTCTAGTCTCAGACACGGTTACACAGTCAGTCTAATTACAAGCATATCTAGATGATTTATTAATTAATTGAATTTATAATGAATCTGAGATTAAGTGAAAAGCCTGACTTAATAAAGAATTATATATCAATATGTAGAAGAAGAAATTCATAAATATCTAAAGTATAAGAAGAATTAAGTGTGAGCTTATTAACATCTGTAATGAACTGAAAAGTGACTATCTCAGAGATATTTAAGCTAGATGTATAAGAAGCCTACACTGAATAGATTAGTATAATATTATAGATCTTATATAACAAAGATAAAAACATTAGAGAAGAAAAGAAAGAGAAAGTGTGAGAATCAGTGATTGAGATGAATATTTATATATATATGTAATGATGTACATGATGGAACTTCGGAGCGGGAGAATATATACATGTTCATAGTGACTGAGAATCAGTGATTGAGAATAGCTGAGAATTGAAGTGTATGCATTTGAGAATGATATACACATGTTTGTAGCAGCTGAGAATCAGCAATTGAGAATGACTGAGAATCAGAGCATACATATTCAAGAATAAAGTGATTGAAATCTGTGAAGTGTAACAGAATAGTCTATATAATTAATCAGATGCAGTCTGTCACATTAGTTCTCTCTTTCAGAAGCAGTTCTCATCAGTCAAGAATCACTGTTTCAGATAATATGAAACTCAGAGTTCAGATCAGTTAATTGTAGTCAACTCATTTCATAAAATATTATCAGCTGCAGTTATAAGATCTCTTATCAAGAATATTCTCAATCTCTCACTCAAGCTCATTATCTTCTTCTATGATATCTGATAACTGTCAGTCAGAAGTCAGTTAAGAAGGGAACAGATCAGTGACAGTGTGATAAAACAAGCTTGTGTGAAATACATCATGAATCTCTGATAATATGTTAAGACAGTAGTTGTGACTATCTAGAACTTCTATCACTTTATACTTGATATGATGATAATCTAGTATACAAGATAAATATATAATTTGTATATTCTTAAGATTCAATTATATCAGATCTTCTATCTTATATTGTTCAGCAGAGTCTTGATAAACATTGATTTAATTCTCTTAATCTTGTTTCACAGTTGTTATGAAGACCTCTGCTTAATTACAAATATCTCAGAGTTTTATTACTATATTATCAGTGATCTGAATTGAGCTACAGAGATCTGATATGAACTGTGTGATCTCTAGAAGATTCAACACTTTCATGTAATATTCATGTGTAAGAAAGAATAGACTTATATCTGTTGAAATGATATCTTGACTGTTGATAGCAATCTCTGCATGTAGAAGAAGATCATATCAATTATCTTATAAGTGATTACAGAACTTTCAGAGATAATTCTTCATAGTCTGAATTATCTATTCTGACACATCATCAGTCTCAGAGTGATAGACAGTTAATAGACAGTGTATAATCTTGAGAACTTGACAGATTCTTGTTCAGAGAGCACTCACAAATTAACAGTCTCAATTTAATACTATAGATCTCAGTAATTCATGTATCTAATAGAACAGGCTCTGTAGAAAAGCTTCAGTGACTTGTTCAGCATTTATCTTATCATAAGATTTCAATATTACATCTTTGCTCAGTTAATTCACAATGATCAGAATGTTTCTACAATACTTGCTCTCAGATAGATTAACAGTGAAGTTAATTACTACATCTTATCAGATTCTATTAAGAATATTGAGTGATTTCAATAGACCTTTTCTACAGTTCTTTCATGAGATAATAGAAGAATAGTAATTGCAGTTTTAAACAAAGTATCTGATACTATTTAATATCTTGAGTTAGTAGAACTCTCAGAAGATCATTCTATACAGTTGTTCACAGCCTGAATAATCAGTTATACATGAATCATGCATCTCTTGCATTATCTGAGTGTATAAGAATTCAGAGTGAGAGACTCAGTGTTATTCACAGAATTGTAGAGTATTATTATCATTAATTAAACATTCTGAGATATCAGTTCTTATATGTAGTTCTGAGGGAAATCAGAATACTTCTTGATATACTGCTTTAATAAGAGTCTGAAGAAGTTCATCTGTCTGAGCTGCTGTATATCACAGTTCATTCAGTGTAGAGAAAGTGAAGATATTAATAACAGTTCTAACTGAGAAAGTATATATAGTGTCATGAACTGTTTTATCTTGATCAACTAGTATCTTCAGGTTCAAGAGCTGATGCTCTCAGTTCATTCAGTGAGTATCTGTTATATTAGATAGTATATCTTACTCTCATTGTAAGAGAGTATCTGTCATCAAGTTCTGACTATCAGAACAGTAGTGTATTGTAAAATGAAAGCAGCTTAAGAACTCAGATTATTATATCTGTTATTCAGTGAGTTTATAGATAGTTATGAAGTATTTAAGGTTCTTATAATCTGTGACTATTTTAAATTCAGAGATACTTCAGAGTTCAGAGTCTTATTCTTCTAAACAGTATATAATTATGAGAAGTTTCTTATCATAGATCTTATAATTGTATTCAGCAGAACTCAGTTTCTTAGATATGAAGATACATGATTATAGAACTTCTTTATTATTATATTATAATATCACTTCTTTTGTTACATAGTCAGAGAAATCAGCTTCAACAACTGTCTTATGATCAGAATTAAATATTATTAGCAGAGAAGTATTAATAAATATCTTCTTTATCTGTGTAAATACAGCTTCAGCATTCACTGATTATTGAAATACTGAGTCTTTCTTAGTAAGGTCTGTAAGTGATCTTATAATATCTGAGAAGTTTCATATAAATCACTGATAGAAGTTAGTAAATCTGATGAAGCTTTATACATCTTTCACAGTACACAGAGCTTCTCATTCAAGAATAGCAGAGACTTTCTCAGAATTTATTCAAATTCTCTTACTAGCTTCTATAATAAAACTCAGATACTTGATACTCTTGACTTCAAAATCACACTTATCAATATCTATCAGTAGTTCTGCTTCTCATAGTTATTATAATATCTTTCACATATACTCTTGATATTCTTTTCTGAATTCATTGATGAAGATGAGAATGTCATCTAGATAAGTAGATACAAACTTATTAAGAAAATCTCAGAGCACTCAGTTAATATACTTCTGAAATGTACTGAGAGTGTTAGTCAGTTCAAAGAGTGTGACTATTTATTCAAAGAGATTATAATATATTCAGAATGCTGTAAGTCATTCATCTTCTTCAGTGATATAAATCTTATGAAACACAGTGATAATATCTAGTTTTATAAATCATTGAGCTCATCTGATCTGTGCTAGGATTTCATTGATAAGAGATAAGAGATATTGATCTTTCTTTATCAATCTGTTCAGACCTTGATAGTTCACACAGAATCAGAGTTCTTCATCTAATTTCTTTGTAAAGAGAATAGAGACTGCAGCAGAAGAGTTACTAATATATATAAATTCTTTATTCAACAGATTATTGAGTGTCTTTTGAAGAAGAAGAAGTTCATCTCAGAACATGTTATAAAGAGAGCCTTATAACAGTTCAGAATTCTTATTATTCTTTTTCTCTAACTTAATACTGTGATTCACTCTGAAATCTCATAAGAGAGGTATATTTATAATATTATCTTCTTGAAAGACATCTAGATATGCATAATATTGTTGAGAGAGTTTCATACAAGCATCTGTTATTGTAATATAAGATAATTTTTCTAGAGTCTTTTTAATATCAGTCAGACTGATAGAATAGATTGATATATAATTCTACTATCAGTGATTCTTTCAGTGACTTCTTTTTCTGAGCATTTTATAGATATTGACAGAGATCTGTGTCAGATTAATAGTCTTGTAAATGTCATCTTCATGAATTCTATCATTGTTAGAGAATATCAAGCTTCTGTTTCAAGCATTTAATAAGATATCTTGTTCAGATAGTCAGACAAGTTCTAGCATAAAATTATAATCAAGATTATTAACTTCATATGTATAGACATCTTCACATTGATATTCTCTTACATCTATGATCAGCTTTATCATGTAACAGGTACAAATGTCTTTTGAATCATCAAATTCTGTGAGAAGTTGAGATTTTAATAAAGAGATACACTGAAGATTATAATATCTTATAACTGAAGATTTTATCATTATATAGTGATATAGATCACTGTCTATTATAACTTTCATATTATATATATTATCAATCACAGTAGATATAAGAATCACATTCATCATCATCTTCTCTTTAAATCATTGTCATCTAATCTCTTCAAGCTTCTGTTTATGAATTTGAACAGAAGCTAATCTTTTCTCTGTTTCATTAAGACATTCTTATAGTTATCTTCTAAATATTTCTCTAATGTAATATGATTAATGTGGACAGACACTGATTCATTCTTTAAATGAGAAGATGCTGATCTTTCTCTTAAGTATGAAGACACATAGGTTGATCAGCAGTTGAAAGCAATATGTTCTGATCAGTTACAGTTAATGCACACTTCACATTGACATTAATCAGTGACTTCTTCAGAAGTGATCTCAGAGACTCAGAAGTCTGTTCAGACAGCAGAGACTCTTGCTTATATATAGATATTCAAGTCTACTCAATTCATAGCATCTGCATCATTGTTATTCCTCAGCATAAGTGTATGAGTCACTGAGATATAACATCTTCTATCACTATTTTGTATATTCTTGAGCTTAGTAAGACAGTCATTCATTGTTCAGAGCTATGTGCAGAAGTCTTTATAAGTCTGATCTTTATCTACACTTATAAGAACTTGTAAGAGTTTGAAAGTTAATATCTTCTTAAGCATGCTAATCTTTATTTAATTCTCTCAAGATTGATTATCTGCTTCTAGAATCTTGATATTGAAGTCAGAAATAAATGTTATAAGAGAAATATTTCTCTGTCAGATACTCTGTAGTCAATCTAATACTTTCTGTTATATAGCAGTGTCTTGAAACAGAACATCAAGATATTTCATGATATTATCAGATATTCACAACACTGATTCACATGCTTTCATTCATGAATGAAACTTCTATTTTATACAATCTTTCAATTATTCATTAATATATCAATCTTGATTGATTAATGAACTGATGACATCTTCATCTACACTCAGTTTCATAAGCATTTTCATTCTTTATAATGAGTAGAGAGTGAGATCAGAAGCATTAAAATATACAGAAGCATCTAAGCATTCTTTCAGCACTTTTATATTCAATTCTGTAGATGTTGAAATCATATGAGTTAATTATTGAATCTTTTCATATTGACATTGTTAAGTTGCATGCATATCAGCTATTTATTATTATTATAGTTTCAACATTACTCAGAGCCACTGTGACACTGTATCTATACTCATGTTTGAGAGTTTCATATTATTGTTAAACATAGTTATATCAATCATCAGATGTGTAATTATATTCTCATATATCTGAGTGTCAGAACTCTCAGATCTTTCACTGACATTCTCTTGTAAGATCTTATTCTCTTCATAAGATCTTATTACAGAGTCAGAACAACTGATAAGCAAGCTTCTATCTGAGAACTATCTGAGAACTCAGTGTCTGCTTAACTGTTTAACTGTTTCTCTATTTCTTATACATTGTTATGTATTCAGATATCTCTTGATGAATAATTGTTTCTGATAAGAAGACAATGAACATTTTTATAGTGTAAGAGGCCTACACTGAATAGATCAGTATAATATTATAGGTCTTATATAACAAAGATAAAAACATTAGAGAAGAAAAGAAAGAGAAAGTGCAAGAATAAGTGATTGAGATGGATATTTATACACATATGTGGTGATGTACGCGGTGGAACTTTGAGACAGAAGAATATACACATGTTCATAGCGGCCGAGGATCAGTGATTGAGAATGGCTGAGAATTGAAGTGTACACGTTTGAGAATGATATACACGTGTTCGTAGCGGCCGAGGATCAGTGATTGAGAATGGCTGAGAATCGGAGTGTACGTGTTCGAGAATGAAGTGGTTGGAATCTGTGAAGTGTAACGGAATAGTCTATATGATTGATCGGGCGCAGCCCGCCACAAGATGAAATCATTGCAGAGAAACAGTCTGATAAGTTTAATATATACAAAGATCTGATTGAAGATATTAGTGAAATATCAGATAATGTAAAAGACTCAAGTGACTGAAATGATAATAGCTCAGTAAGTAAGAGGACTTATATAAGACTAGAAATTATAAGACTTCAGTATAAGATTGAGTAGATAAAGATCAGTAGAAATGACTCTGTAGATAATAAGATAAGAGTAGATCTGATAGAATATCTTTAATAAAAAGAGAAGATATCTATTATAATAAAAGTTCTTGAAGAATTCAGAAGCTAAGTAAGACTTATTAAAAGATTAATAGTTCTCACTGAATTCATTAACTATTTAATATGAAGAGAGAAAATTCTTTTAACTGCAGAGCAGTCTGAAACTAATAATATTCTTAAAGATAATAATCTTAATGAGAATATTACTATAAATATATAATATTTCTGAAAAGAATATAATCTTTAATTATATAATTATATATAATCTGTAATTGCTCTGCAGATCAAGACTCATTTCACTATACTTAAGAAGTTTAAATTATCAGCTTATATTCTATAAACTATTATAAAGAATAACTTTTCTGAGAGATCTGCTATATATAGAACTCATTTATTTAAAGAGCTTATTAAAATAATCTTTAAAAGTAAAGAATCTGATAGAGCTTTCATTGAATAATTAATTATTATCAGAACTGATTATATTCATCTGAAATATAAGATTGAAGATATCATGTTTTTTAATAGATTACTTATAGAAGTTAACAGAGATTGAGCCTCATTCATAAGAAATTAAATAAATCAAATTGACAAAGATAATACTCAACTCTTAGAGAATGATTTTATAAGTCTATACTATGATATTCTTTTACAGCTCTCTGCTGTAAATGAAGTAAATACTGATATATCTAGAAATTCTATCAACAACATACAAGATAAGAATAAGAAAGACAAGAACAAAGATAATAATAAGAATAAGAACACTGAATTCAAACCTGAATATAGAGATAATAATACAAGAATCTACTATCATTATTAAAAGATTGATTATATTCAGACTGACTATTGAAAGAAATACTCTGAGAAACATTCTTCAAACTTCAATATAAATAGAAATAAGAATAAAGATAAGAATGTGAAGAATACAGATACTACTTCTATTCACAATAATATAAAGTAAGTATTTCACATCAAGAAAAAGGTCTATGTAAGTGATTAAACAGGAAAAAATATCTGAATTCTAGACTCTGAATCAGGTGTTTATGTTACATCTTACAGAGATCTTATTATGACAAAACCTCAGAAGATGAAAGTGATATTAAAAATAATAGACAGAATGATAATCTCTGCTGCAGCTATAGAAGATATGAAGATTTCAGTGAAAGAGATGAATATGCTATTAAATAATATCTACTATATTCTGAAGTTAGAAGTGAATCTTATGAGTATGAATAAGCTTATATATCAGAGTTATATCTATAAGTGATTGATATATAAGAATAATCATGCTATATTGATTATATCTTCTGACTGCATATTCTTATTTACAGTAAGATTAAATGAGAATAATATCTATGAGATGAAAAGACTAATTATATACAGAGACTTGATCTGATTTACTATACTTAATAATGATTTTGAACCTGTAAATACATTACAGATGAAAGATGACACAATATTAACACTATCTGAAAGAAATGATATAAAGATTATAGAACTTATGATGATGCAATGGCCCCGGTGGCCGAATGGTTAATGCGGCCACCCGGTAGCGCCTTGGCGTGGGAAACCAAGGTGTGTGGGTTCGAAACCCGCAGGGGATACATTAAATCCGGAACTCAAGCACCTCAGGTTCCTAATAAATACAGAGGTGTACAAATCGCTTCAATAAATCGCTCTATGTTCCTGGGCTGGGAAGTTATTATCGCATGTACCTAATTGTCACTTCTTTGTATTTCCTATGTTCTTGTTATCTTGGTGTGGTCTCAACACCTGTATTTCCTCCTGTATAACCAACACTTGGCCTGTATTTAACATCACGCAAGGACTCATCATAAGCTCCGCTTGCATATGAGTATAATGGAAGAATAATAATAATAATAATATGATGATGCAATGACATTAAAAGCTAGAATATCTAAATTTCACAGATATTGTAAAAATGATAGCAGATTCATGTCTAGAGATGAGAATTATTAATTAATAAGCTTTATCATTCTGTAAAGTCTGTGTTCAGATAAAAATAACATATTCAATCTTTGTATCTATGATATAAGCTGTTAAGCTGATAATGAGATTCTTCATCAATCTAGCAGAGAGTGAAAAAACACTTTTCAATAAGAATAATACTTTCACTAGAAGAGGTGCAAGCTACTGATTGAGTATAACAGATAATACAATCTGTTATAGATGAATAATTCTTATAATAAGAAAGAAAGAATCTACTGTAAGATTAATAAACTTCATCACAGATATTAAGATAACTATATAATATTGAGTTAAAACTCTACACTGAGATGATAAAGAAGAGTTTAAAAGTCAAGAACTTAAGATCTACTATCAGAGTAAAGAAATAACATATGAAATGACTACATCTGATATATCATAATTAAATGACTCAGCAGAACACATGAATTGAATAGTTACAGAAAAGATATAAAGTCTACTATTTAATAGTGAATTAGAAAGAGAACTTTGAAGTGAAGTAATATAAGCTGTAATTATAATAATCAACACATCTTAAATATTAATAAAGATATTTAAATGTAAGAAAGAAACATCACTTATATCTTTTAAAGTATGAACTGAGATGCAATCTTCTATTCATTAAATACAGAGATGAGAGTGCAAGATCTATAAGAAGGATTTGAAAGTGTTGAATAAACTTGTAAATAGAACTGATAGTAAGAGCCCCGGTGGCTGAATGGTTAATGCGGCCACCCAGTAGTACCTTGGCGTGGGAAACCAAGGCGCGTGGGTTCGAAACCCGCAGGGGATACATTAAATCCGGAACTCAAGCACCTCAGGTTCTTAATAAATACAGAGGTGTACAAATCGCTCCAATGAATCGCTCTATGTTCCTGGGCTGGGAAGTTATTATCGCATGTATCTAATTGTCACTCCTTTGTATTTTCCTATGTTCTTGTTATCTTGGCGTGGTCTCAACACCTGTATTTCCTCCTGTATAACCAACACTTGACCTGTATTTAACATCACGCAAGGACTCATCATAAGCTCCGCTTGCATATGAGTATAATGAAAGAAGAATAATAATAATAATAACTGATAGTAAGAAATGACAGCTGATTGAATATCAAGAATTACATTAATATCATGTGTGAGATTCTGTTGCATATTATCTTGAGATTGCATGAGATGTTATATTTAATGAAGCTCTTGATATGAGTGTAAATACACCTGTAAATACAGTAAGAGAATTCAATGAATTATCTAATAAATTGAACATTCTGAATATCAGAGAGAAATGACAGCACTGCTTACTATAATATCTAGTGAAGAAAAAGTCAGATATTTTGAAGATAATTGTTAATAAAGACTTAGAGAGTGTAATTGATTCAATCTATCTTCTAAATAATGAGACACAGCTTGTTATGAATAAAGAGTTTGAAGACACTGTTAATAAGAATGATTCTATTCTAAGTATTCTGACAGACTGATCAACTATACTGACAGAAGTCAAGAGAAGCTCAGACTGAGACTATTAACATGAGATAATGAAAAAGAAGATTAAGATATTTAAATAGAAGAAGATATATATTATCATTGAGAAGACTCTGAAAATGAATATTCTTACAGATAAATGAGTATATGATTAGAAATTCAATAATAAGAGAGAAATCATCTACTTTAGAGTTTGCTAAGTGATTAGAGAGTTCTTACAACAGTAGAGTATTTATTATACAAGATTATATACTGCAGTGATATCAGAGTCTACATCACACAGTCTATTTACTATATTGACTGTCAAAGAATGAAAGATCAAATCAATTGACTATATATCTGCATTTTTGAATGATATACTATCACAGAATGAGATAATCTATATACAACTACTCACAGATATTAAGTATGATAGAGAGAACTTGATAAGACTACTCTGTCAGAGTCTATATAAAATGAAGTAAGCTGTGAGAGTATGATATTTTCTAGTAACAGAATACCTCATCATATTGAGATTTAAAATATTATCTTATAATAATGAATTTCTATATCACTCTGTTCACAAGATCTATCTGATATTGCATATCAATGATTGTTGAGTGACAGAATCTCAAGAACAGCAATTAGACTGAGTATTGAGAGAGATTGTAAAGAGATTTGAGACAAAGAATATTGAAGAGATCAAATCATATCTTAAAATAAAGATTAAATGTCAGAGGAATGACAATCTAGCAGTTATACAGAGCTGTTATATTGAGGAGATTCTTGAAGATTTCAGTATGAATAAGATGAATTCTGCAGAGACTTCAATGATAATAGATATATAACTGAAGTTTTCATCTGATAAGAATGATGAATTGAATGATGACTTTACAGCTATAAGATATTATCAAGAATTGAGATTATTACAGTATTTAGTCTTAAGTAGCTGATCAGATCTGATATTCACAGTCAACTATCTCTCACATTTTAACTCATATTCACACAAAGCATGTTAGGCAGCATTGAAGCATGTTCTACATTATGTCAAGAAGATGAAAAATCATGACATATTATACAGAAAGGAGATCAGTGATAAGAATCTGAGTTCTGTGATATACTATGATTCAGACTGAGCAGAGGCAGATTCTTAATACAAATTAACTACTGACTATGTTATATTGATTAATGAGTCATCAATCTCATAGCAGTTGCAGAGACAGACATCTATTATTAAATCAATCACAGAAGCTGAATATATTACAGCTAGTGAGATAGCTTGTAAGATAATCAGATTGAATGATATATTATATAACACTGAATTGATGAATGATGAAAAAGTGAAAATATGCTCATATCTATGAGTTGATAATAAGAGAGCAATTAATCTAGCAAAGAGAGAATTCTTAACATAAAGATTATATCATATTGAGATTAGATATCATATTCTTTATAATTTAATTGAAAAAGAGAAAATCATGATGAAACATGTTAGTTCTACAGTAAACATAGCTGACAGACTTATCAAGTCACTGACAAAGCCTGCATTTGAAGAATTTGTCAAGAGAGTTGACATTCAGGAAATTGAGAAGAAGAAATAATTAAATGATAATGATGATACAGCAGATCAATGAATTTTGCATATATTTCTTGATTTTTACAGTTATTGTTGTATGAACATCTTTTCTAATGAGGAAATCAGAGTCTGATTCATGTAATTAATTATTATTACATTTTTGAAAGATTTGAGAATAAGAAAGGCCTCAGGTGGCTGCTTATTATAGGTCACAGTGTAGTAAGAGAGAGTGTTGATGATTACTACATCTACTCTAGTCACGTGTCACTCTAATCTATTCATTTAGTGTAACTCGCGTAGTTAGATTACAACACAACAACGTTATTCTTCAAGATGTATGCAGTCAGAGACTACGACATCTATCTGAGAACTTTTAGTTCTCAGAGTTTTTTCTATATCTATAAAGTCAACTATTATACATTTATTAATTTCAGATATATAAAATCAGAAAATTTCAGCTCAGAATATAAAAACTCTTTATAAATTACAGTATTTTAATATCTTCTGATACTTTGAAATCATTTGAAAATATTATGACAAAGAAAAAGAGAATATAGTCTTAAAGATAAACACATTAAATAGATAGATAGAAAAGAATAGAAAAGAAAATGTAAAGTAAAAGAGAGACTATAATAAAATAAAATTATTAAAAGATAGTATATAGTTATTTTAACAGGCTATTATCTATATCTAATTAATTTTCATCTTTTTATTTTTAGATATTTCTGAATTCAGTTATTTTCTTATAACTGCTTAAGTTTCTGATAGAAAGTCTATTAAGTATTTAATTTCTATCTCAGTTAAGAATAAGAATCTTATATTTAATTAATTTAAATTATACTTCTTCTTCAATCTGACTCTGAGATTATTATATAATATATAATATATTACTATATACTAAGAATTTTTATTTATATTGTAGAATAAGTATTTTATTAAATTAAATCTATTATTAAATCTTTGTATATAGAATTTAAAATAATTATATTCTATTTATTATTATTATTATTCTTTAATTATAGATGTATACAGTCAGAGACTATAATATCTACCTGAGAACCTTTAGTTCTCAGAGTTTTTCCTATATCTATAGAGTCAACTATTATACATTTATCAATTTCAGATATGCAAAATCAGAAAATTCCAGCTCAGAATATAAAAACTGTTAATAAATTACAGTATTTTAACATCTTCTGATACTTTGAAATCATTTGAAAATATCATGACAAAGGAAAAGAGAACATAGTCTTAAAGATAGATATATTAAATAGATAGAAATAAAAGAACAGAAAGAAACAAGTACAGTAAAGAGAGACTATAATAAAATAAAATTATTAAAAGATAGTGTATAGCTGTTTTAACAGACTATATCTAATCAATTTTCATCTCTTCATATTCAGATACTTCTGAATTCAGTCATTTTCTTATAGCTGCTTGAGTTTCTGATAGAAAGTCTATTAAGTATTTAATTCCTATATCAGTTGAGAATAAAAACCTCATATTTAATTAATTTAAATCATACTTCTTCTTTAATCTGACTCTGAGACTATTGTATAATACACAATGCATTACAATATACTCAGGATTTTCATTTGTATTGCAGAATGAGCACTCTGTCAAATCAAATCTATCATCAAATCTTTGTATATGGAATTTGAAATAATCATGTCCTAGTTTCAGCTGAATTATAGATGAGAATATTTTCTTTTTATATTTAATTAAACAAGATTTTCACTTTGATTTTATCTCAAATCTTGAATAATGTATACTCTTCTTTTATTTCTGCCAGCTTTCATTTCACTTATTTAAACAAGATTCTTTTATCTTTCTCTTTATGAAAGATCAGAATACTGTTTTTTGAATAGATCTGCTTGATTCTGAACTCTTTTTTACAGCTGAGTCAGCCAATTCATTGTCATGAATATTCATATAAGCAGGAACTCAATGCAGATGAATTATCAGTTTTAATGTTCTTCTCTTTTAAATTTTCAAAACAGAGTTTAAAATCAGTTCAAGATTCATTTGATCATTATAAATCTGACTATTTCTAAGTCTTTTTAAAGCAGCTTGACTATCAGAGAATATTTATATCTCTTTCAAACTATTTCCTCTTTTATAAGATTTTATTTCAATGAGTTTGAAAGCTTTCACTATTGTAAATAGTTCAGTATCAAAGACTTCAGATTCACAGTCTAAATTTCAGAAATCTGAGATAAAGTTGATATTATCTTCAGTATAAGCAATGTCTGTGTTTAATTTATTCAAATTCTCATTTTTTGAGCCATCTGAGTAAATCAGAATAGAGTCTTTTATATTGATTGTAGAGATCTTTTTCAAATACTGTTCATATTCTCTCTCTTTAGATAGTTCACTTATTTATAAGTCTATGACAGATTCAAGCTTTTCTCTTCAGAGAGATATCTTCTCATGATCAATTTTCTCAACATTTAATGAAGAAAATTGATTCTTAATAAGTGAACATAGTCTATACAGTTGAGAGAGCATTTTCTTTAAAGCATTATTCTCATTTCAATTAAGAAATCTATTTCAATCCAGTTCATTTCCTGAGTTAACTGATGAAAATGAAGAAGAGACTCTTTCTCCGATTATATAATTTAAGCTCATCTTCATGACTGTCAGAGCATAGTTCATACAGGCCTTTTCAAATTGAATAGTGAAAGATAGAATTGAAGCTTCAATTTCCATTGCTTTAATAGAAGATGATTTAAATACTCTCAGAATTCTTCTCAAAGCTCTGTTTTATAGACTTTGAAAGAGTTCAGTGAAGTTATCTTGATTATTTCATCAAACTTGAACTTTATAATCAGCTACTGAGATAATACAGGCTATGTATAACTGTCTCATAGTCTGAAAGAATAGACCTCTCTCAGTATTTGATAGTCTGATTATACTATTCAGTAGTCTCTCCGCCCTGATGATTCTTTGTTGAATATGATATTTAAAATTCAACTTGAAGTTTAATCATACTTCTAGTCATTTGACATTCAAACTGAGTTTAATCTCTTTATTCAAAAGAGTTAGACTTAGTTTTTTCTCATTAAATCTGAGAAAAAAGTGAATTAACTCAGTTTTATTCATATCAAATTGAATTAGATTGATATCTGCTCTAACAAAGATTTTCTTTACTGCTTTCTCAATCACTTCTAAATTCTCTTTGATTGTCTTTGAACTGTAGAGTAGATCAATATCATCTATATAACTTGAAGATCTCACTATTTTCATCTCTCTATTCTTGAATAGATATGCAGTGTATATTACAAATAAAACAGGTGAGATTAATGATTCTTGTGATACTTCTATTTTTATCTCAGTTTTATCTTGTTTTCTTCCATTAAAGAATAGTTGTATAATTCTTTTAGACATGAAATAATTAACTCATTTTATTAGAGAAAGTGACAGTTTTAACATCTTCAAAGTTTGAATTATCTTAGACTTTGAAATATGATCAAATGTACCTTTTATATCAATAAAAACTACAGTTGAGACCAGGTCTTCATGCTTTGCTACTTGAATATCATGAATAACTGAGAGAACAGTATCAATTGTAGAACATTGTTTTCTATCTCTCATTTATTCATTAAATAGAAGAGAATCACTAATAGAGCTTATAAAAGATAATCTAGTAGCTATTATCTTTTCTAGAATTTTTCTCAAACAGTTCAACAGAGATATTACTCTATATAACTTAGAAATTGAAGCTTTTCTATTAAATTTTACAAGGACTACTTCAGTAGCTTCTCTTCAGTATTCAGAGTAATAATCATTTTTTAAGAGATTTAAAAAAGAGTTCAAAATATTCATTCTTCATGTAGAAATATATATTTTTAAATAATCAAGTGATTAATTGAATCAGGCCCTGCAGCAGTTTTTAATTGAACTTTGAGAATATTGCTTGACTCTAGTTCATCACATGTAAGCTCAGATCATTCCTCAGTTATTTTCATCAATATATTCATGAAATGACATATTCTTCTCTTCTAAATGTGATGAGTTTTGAAAGAGAATTCTTATAAAAGCTTGACATTTTTTCTCAAAGAAGTTTGCTGTATACAATTCATTCTGAAATTCATATTCTAAGGTTGGAAGCTTTGCTACACTTCTTGTTTTAGTATAGTTGAAGGCTTTAAAAACTTCTTTTTCTTGTGCTTCTTCAAGAAATTTGTTCCAGCAATCTGTTTTGGCTTTTTTAATATCTGAAAAATATTCATTTCAAATAGCTTTGAACTCTTCATCAGATATTAAGTTATTCTTTCACTCTCTCTTAGCAGTGACTAATTGTTTTCTTTTAGAGATGATATTCTCATCTCATCAAGATTTAAAATACTCAGAAGACTTTTTCTTTGAAATATTTTCTTCAATACTTGTTAGAAGAATAGATGTAATCAGCTTTACTCTATTCTCAAGCATTTCATTTGAGATATCTTGACTTTGATTTCAATAGAGCTCACTCTGTCTTTCAGATTTCAGCTGTTTTACTCTTTCTTCAACTGCTTTTCAATCAGCTTTTTCAAAGTTATACTGATTAGAGAGAAGAGGATTTTCACTTCTTTATTTTTCACTCAGTTTAATATCAAATTGAATGATCTCATGATCTGATCCTGAGGTTTCATTTGAATCAATAAACCAGTTTATAAGTCTTTTTTCAATTAGATTTTTGTGACATGAAAGTTAGATCTATA
This sequence comes from Blastomyces gilchristii SLH14081, assembly GCF_000003855.2. Lineage (NCBI taxonomy): Eukaryota > Fungi > Ascomycota > Eurotiomycetes > Onygenales > Ajellomycetaceae > Blastomyces > Blastomyces gilchristii. Next base: position 2,951,412 of record NW_003101680.1, on the reverse strand, counting down.
ATAGATTTCTGTTTCATGCCTTTTCTAAAGAATGTTTGTTAATCAGACTTATTAACTAAATCTATTGAACACTTAAAAGTTCATTCAACCAGTTTATCTGCTCTTACTGCTCTTGTGCACTCTGAGTTTCATCAGAGATGATGTGCATTGAAGTCTCCTGCAATTATAGAGTTTTTTAAGAGAGTTATATTCAAAAATCCTCTATCAATTGTCCAGATATTGTTGTTTTCTTTTAATGACTTTTCATTATAGATATTTATAAGTTGAATAGTGTCAAACTCATTCTCTTTATCTATAATATCACTCACTAGAATATCAGAGTCAGATATGATATCAAATCTCAAATTAAATTGATATCTTGATCTTTTTCTCTCATAGATCACTACTCTTGATTTTATCTCAGATTTTTCAGAAAGAAAGTAGTAATAGCTTGAATGAGAAATGATGTACTTTTACTCAGTATCAAAGTTTGATTCTTGAAGAAGTACAAAGTTAACTTTTTATTCAAATGCAATCTGAAGACAAGAATAAATGCAATTTGAGTTTCTATTCACATTATTTTGAATAAATGTGATTTTTAAAGAGTTTTTAAACTTTTTTTATTGTTTTTGTTGTACATTCATACTAAAAGAGAATAAAGATAGAGTAGAATTTAATCACTATCACTAAATAGTAGATTATAACTATTTTAAAAAGCAGGAATCTCAACTGCTTGCATTCTATCTAGTTTATTATCATAGTCATTTCTCAATTCTCTAATCTTAACAGATGTTTGAGAATTCAAATTCTGCTTACATTTAGCTAGAGAATTGAAGTTTGAAGATCTAGACAGTTAAGAGTTTCTTCTTTTTAAGCTTGTAGTTGTAGATTTACTAGCTTGACTTTTCTGTTCAGTTTTAGATTCACTTTAAGCTTCATCTTTTCTCCAGTTCTTCTGAGTTCTTGAAGTAAATACACATTCTTTTGAGCTAGATGCATGTTTTTCTTTGCAATTGAAGCACTTAAGCAGAGTATATTAATATATTTCATCTCTTTTTAAGCATGTTTCATATTTATGCTCACTAGTTTTGTGATCTCTAGCACAGAATGCACATTTTGAGTCTCTGAAACAAGAGATTACAAAGTGTTCATATCTTTGACAGTTTGAACACTGTGTTTGAGCTTTGAGATTCATTCTTGAGTCATTGTATTCATGAACTCTCATTTTCAAATCTGTTACTCTTACTTGAGAGATTCTTGATTGTTCAAGTCTCTTTATATATACTAAAACAGAGGCATTTCTTCTACTCTGTCTGAACTCAATTGAATTAAGTTATACAGACTCTTTTCTCAGTTGAATAGAATTATATTCTTCTAATTCATTTTTGAGAAGTAGTATTTCTTTCTCACAGTCAAAAATTTCAACTGAAATATCATGAAGAATGAATTTGTCTCACTTTTCATCTCTCTCAGATAGAATTATTGTATTCAGTAGAGATTCTATTACTGATTTTCAGAGATTCTCATTCTGAATGAGGAATTCTGCACTTAATTCAGGTATTGTAGTTAGAATAATAGAATTTTCAAAGAAAGATAACTCAATTAAAGCTATAACTGATTTTTGAACTTCAATATCAGTCATTAACTGAGAAAAGAAATGCTGATTAATTTCATTTCTCATTCTGAAAATGAGATTTGAGTTTAGCTTGTTTTTTTGCAAGATCTTCTGATTTAAGACTTTGAGAATAAGTCTTCTATTTCTGAAGATTTGAAAGCTCTTCTCTTTCTGCATTTCTTTTTTTTTCTTTCTGTGAACAGAAGTCTAAGTAATATTCTTCTCAGTTTTCTCAGAATTTTGAGCAGGTTTTAAACTAACAGATTTAGAGACAGCAGATTCTGCTACTTGAGCATATATTTTCTTCTGATTTGAAGAAGAAGGTGAAGAAGTAGAAGATGAAAAAGAGTCAGTGACTGTACTAGAAGATTGCAATGTTTTTTGAATTGTGTTTGAAATTCCAAGTTTGAACTTGATCACTTCTTGTAGTTGTCTAGCCTGAGTATGAAGAATTAACAGAACTTCTTCATTCTTCTCACTCAGACACTATTTTTCAAGAATTTTGCTTGCTTTTTCCAGTTTCTGTATTTCAAGAACTTGTTATTTCTCTATTTCTTCCTTCTTTCTTCTCTTTAGAATTTCAATCTCAGAAACAGCATCTGGGAAAACATCTTTTTTCACATTAACTGAGTGTACTCTTCAACTCATTTTACTCACTGAATGAAAAGTTGATCAGACTGTTTCAATTGAGAGATTTATCAGTCTATTTTCAAATGAAAAGTTGGTCAGACTGTTTCAGTTGAGAGATTTATTAATCTATTTTCAAATGAAAAGTTGATCAGACTGTTTCAGTTAAGAGGTTTATTAGTCTATTTTCAATTGAAAAGTTGGTCAGACTGTTTCAAAAGAAGAATGAAAGACTTTTATGTATAAAATATCTGATTTTTTTTCACACTAGTTCAGTAACTAGATTAGATTTTTAAAGAGAATCTAATAAACTAAAATTGATTTTTAAGATAAATCAATAAAATCTTTACAAACTCTTTCTTGAGATACAGTGAGGAAAAGTATGATATCAATTGATAATAAATCAGATAATATGACAGTTTTTAAGAGAAAAACTGACAAAAAATAAGTCAATTTTTTGCAGAGAAATTGATTAAAACTATTCAATTTTATTCTAAATCATTCAATTCTCCTCACACAACAAGTGTGCAACTCAAATCAGTTAATAAAGAGTGTAAAAGAGAATTAAGTATTAATGAAAGCTCTTCAGCTACTGAAAAAGTAATTCTTACTTAAAAGAATATGAAATTATGACAGAAAACAACTCTGTTTTTAATTCTTTGTAAGAATATTGTGTAAAATCCAGAGAAAAACACCTTACTTTTTCAAGAGAAGTAAAAAACTATTTCTAAGATCTTTTTTTTTGTATTAACTGCTGCAGAAGAATAAGATAGAAACTGCTAAGATATACACTACTGTATACTCTCTATCAAGACTTTCTCTCTTCAGAGTCTTGATATTATAGAGAATATAAGTCTGTTTCTATATAATAATATAAATATTGTCAGTGAGATGTAGAGGAACTGATTATTTATATCTGAAAATAGAAGACTTTGTCAATGATTATATTAATATAGAGTTAATTCTCAAATTCAATAGAAATCTAGTGTTGCTATTCTCAATCCCTTGCAGAATCTATTGAATATTGAGATATTAAAACTAGATTTAATATATCTCACTGTGCAGGGATCAAAGGCTCAATCAGACCTTGAGATATACTGAATTTATAGTTGTTGATGTGCTGTTAGACTGACCGTGTGACCGTGTCTGAGACCAGAACCAGATTTTTTGATAGTCTCATTACCAATTCGACTGATCCCATTACACAGTTTTAACATTAGATAGTAGTTTCATACTGTCCCAGTGGAACTTACTGTCTACTCTTGTCACATTTTCCAAATGAGACCATGATTTCCACTTCTCAATTTAAATTATTTTTATTGCTTTAAATGACTTTAAATCTCATTTGAGCATTATCAAAAAGTGTTACTTTTTAAAAAATTAAAAATAGTCTAAAAAAAACCTTAAAATGTCTAAAAATAGTAACTTTATGTCAAGAATGGAACTAAATGAGATCAAATGAGACCACTTTCTCATTTTTTTCAAGTTATGGTTTCATTTTAAGATCTGATATATAGTCACTTTACATGTTTTTTTGATAGCCAGTCCCAGCGGGATTCACGCCAAGAAATGTATGGGACCAGACCAAATGGGACCAAACGTGAAATTCATGGTCCCGGCGGCCAGTCTATGTGCTGTTGACTTGTTCTGTTGACTTGTTGTCCGCTGATTATGTATTGAGTACTGTTGTCAAGGTATCTTTTTGTATTATTCTGCCGGGGATGAGCCAGATTGAGAGGGGCGGTACAAGGGTGAGACTTGGCGTTGATGTCTAGATACACTGAAGACAGACAGAGTATTTGCGGAGGTTGCACTTCAGAAGTGTCTGTTGATTATGTGCTTGATATTATTGCCGAGGTATTTTTTTGTATTTTTCTGCCGGGGATGGGCCAGATTGAGAAGGGCGGTACGAGGGTGGGACTTGGCGTTGATGTTTTGGAACATCAAAGATGGACAGGGTTTTTGCAGATGTCACTCCTCAGATATCTCCACAATTACAGATCAGGGATCTTCCAAAATCGAGAAGATTGACGCATATGACTAGGTCTTTTCACTTACAATTTGTATGGCAATTTGGCCCGGGGTTGTGATGTGGTAGGGGAGAACAGGGGAATTATATTCTAGTTTCAACTGAATTATAGATGAGAATATTTTCTTTTTATATTTAATTAAATAAGATTTTCACTTAAGTTTTATCTTAAATCTTGAATAATATATACTCTTCTTTTATTTTTATTAACTTTTATTTTACTTATTTAAATAAGATTCTTTTATCTTTCTCTTTATAAAAGATTAGAATACTGTTTTTTAAATAGATCTGCTTAATTCTGAACTCTTTTTTACTACTAAATCAGTCAATTCATTATGATAAATATTCATATAAACAGAAATTTAGTGTAGATAACTTATCAGTTTTAATATTCTTCTCTTTTAAATTTTTATAATAGAATTTAAAATCAGTTTAAGATTTATTTAATTATTAAAAATCTGACTATTTTTAAGTCTTTTCAAAGCAGCTTAACTATTAGACAATATTCATATCTCTTTCAAGCTATTTTCTCTTTTATAAGATTTTATCTTAATAAGTTTGAAAGCTTTTACTATTATAAATAGTTCAGTATTAAAGACTTCAGATTCACAGCTTAAATTTCAGAAATCTAAGATGAAATTAATACTATCTTCAGTATAAGTAATATCTGTATCTAATCTGTTTAAACTCTTATTTTTCAAGTTATCTGAGTAAATCAGAATAGAGTTTTTTATATTAATTATAGAGATTTTCTTTAAATGCTGTTTATATTCTCTCTCTTTAAATAGTTCACTTATTTATAAGTTTATAAGAGATTTCAGCTTTTCTCTTCAGAGAGATATCTTCTCATGATCAATTTTCTCAATATTTAATAAAGAAAATTAATTTTTAATTAGTGAATATAATCTGTACAGTTGAGAGAGTATTTTCTTTAAAGAATTATTCTCATTTCAATCAAGAAATCTATTTCAATTCAGTTCATTTTCTAAGTTAATTAATGAAAATAAATAAGAGACTTGTGGCGGGCTGCGCCCGATCAATTGTGATTCAAAGGTTGCTTGCCAGCGTACGATTACAGGCATACGCCGGCTTCTTATATATTGTAATATCATACGCTAAATTAATTAGTGGCTGCTATAGCCCTCTTTACACTTGTAAGCAAGTTCAGAAGCAGCCGCATTATTATTCAACAGTCATACATTCTTCTGAATCACATTCTCCCTCATCAGATTCAGTCACGCTCACATAATCATGATATCTATTCTAGCTTCATGCGGATTAGCGCGTCACTAGCATTCATGATCTTGTGACCTATTTCTGATTCAGCTAGTATTCTGTGTACACTCTTACAAAGAAACTTTCACTATATTACATCTCTCATTCACTAACTTTTCTCATTCTTCAATCATCTTCTTCATCATTGTCATTATCAAACATCATCATCATTCAAGATTTCTATCTTCTCTTCTATTCAACTCTTTCTATCTGTCTGTCTATCACATTGTACATGTTTCTGGCAATGACTTTTCATTCTCATAACAAGTGTCATTGTAGTACTCATATCAGGCAGTTTATTAGCAGTAAGTATAATATGTTGTGAAATATGATCAGAACTTGTTTATCTTCTAACAATTGTCAGAATGTACTATTATGAATGATATATCTTCTTCATCTTCTTATACATTCTTGACTATTTCCTTCTCAGCAGGTTTCTGATTGTGTTTTCTGACATGATTTTACATGAATACAGATACTGATATGTTTGTTTTTATTTATATAGAATCTTCATGTGTTGACAGATCTATATTCACTGATAATAGTGAACTCAATATTGAATTATTAATTAAGAACTTGAAGAATATGATAATAAAGAAATTGTCTATATCATGTATAGTCAGATCTTTCATATTCTCTCTTACTCTCTCTATTTCTTTCTCTGCTACTCTCTCTCAATCTTCTACATCTGTTTCTGTGTCTGACTCTCTCACTCTCACTATCTCTGTTTCTGTGACTCTTACTTCTGCTACTTCTGGTTTTACTGTCTCTGCTTTCATTATCAGCTCTCTCTATTTCAAGAAGATGTTATATAGACTTAATAAACTATATTTCTCAGTATATACACTTTCACTCTTCTTACTGACTCTCAGAATAATTTATTATATGAAGACTGTATATAATATGACTATCTGAAGCTCAGTCACAGATGCTGATTATTATATTCATTTTAAATATTTATAATAGAATAATTGTTCATTTATATCAGAGAATCACTTTCTCTCTTAACAGTATTAAGATTATAAGTCTTTTTCTTTTTCATCTTTCTTTCTGATACTGATTTTTCTATTTTTAGAAGAAATTGTTATGAGTTTTACTGTGTATAAAGTCATGACATTCACAGATATCAAGAAGCTTTTCACAACTGTAAAATTCAATATTATGAAAACATCTACTCTGATGAATTTCTTCAGAATAATAGATCTGTATCAGCCTATTCTCTGATATCTATTATTCAACTTCATAGTACAGGCAAAAGATATCTGTGTTTTCAGAAACAGAAACACAGATGTTATACTCTTTTACATTTATAAGTGTGAGACTTATACATCTTGTCTGAGATGTCATTGTGAGAATGAGTTATTCACACACTGTGTTCTGCTTTCTGTATTTCTCTGTGTCTTTCTCTCTCTTTCTGAGAAGCGTTGTGCATGTTGTAATTATGTGTACAACTTCAAGATCAGTGAGTGTTCATTTAATAACTATTCTCATCTCTGATTTTGTGATTTTTATATACTAATAATGATTCTTAGTTACTTCAGTGTCAGAGATTATTCTAATTGAAGATGATAATATCACTGAGACTACTCTCTTTCACTCTCAAGCTTCTCTTATTGCTTTCTCTTCCTCTTCTGCAGAGAAGATTGTACATACACTGAATTGTAAGTATTCAGCTCTGAGTGACTCTCACTATTATTTATCTGATTCTGTATCTTCTTCTTCTTCTATTTCTTTCATCTTCACTCTCTCTGCTCTGACTTCTGATTCTGCAGATTCTGCACTCTTCTTTAATTTTTCTACATGTACATGTACACATTTCTATATTAGTATTTCAGCCAATCTTGCAATAAATGATATTAATGTTGTATACAGAGTGATAGAGAAATTGAAGACATGTACAGTGTTGTTATGAGAGTGGCTTATGACTCTCAAATCTCTTATGAATCTTGAGTTTTGAGATTTTCTTTATTTTTGATGTTTTTCAGATGATGTGATGTTGAAAATAGATTAAACATGTGATGTATAAAAATGAATGAGATGTGTATAATAACATTTGTCTTTTACAGTCAACTCTTATAATTGATGACTAATTTATTTTTCTTTTCTTATGCTTTTGCTTTATCTGCTAGTCACTACTCTTATATGATCTCTATATAGTACAGTGTTTGATAACTAGGTTCAGCAGCTTTCATCTTTTGTGATTCTGTCTTATATATTATACTGTCTCTCTTTACCTACTCAGATCACTACAGTGAATAGTTCATTGAAACTAATCTTATCTGATCTCTGAGTGTTCTCAGAGGTCAAGATGACTTGATCTCATATATTCATGAATGTTTCAGATAGTTTATTCTCTGTGATCTCTGTAATTGAACTGATATAAACAGTTAAATTCAACTCTGAATTTCTTTTTCTCCTATGATCTGATTCACATACAAGTCTGCTGCTTTGAGACTGCTCTTTGCTGTATTATACTCACTATCTGCAGTATATTATTGTATGACTGACTACAGTCTCATCACTTATTGAAGTGTGATATTCATCTGATTTCTTCATTTCTTCTCATTCTTTTCTTATAATTGTGAAAAGATCAGAATAAGTGAGATCATCTGATTTGTAAGTATCTATAATTTCTCTTACTTTGTGAGACTTTTTAATTATAAGTCTCTTCTTTTTCAATACTGATAATAGTGCTGTAGATAATTATAATCTGCTTAAGTCTTACATCTTTACTTCTATAAGTTGTGAATTATTTATTAAGTTGTATAAGATCTGTTTCTCTGATTCTTTCAATGTGTATGTTCTCAGAGAGTGTGATTTGAGTATTTTATATGACTCAAACCATCTAGATTGAAACTTCTCAGAACTCTCATTGTATATAAGAACTCATGTTTCTATCTTGAGACTCAATTTCTTAACTAGTGAGTCTTATATTCTTTTTGATTGAATTGCTCAGTTCAGGAGTAACTTGTTAGCTTTTGCATATGCATGACTGATCTCTTTCAATCTTGATTCTATGTCTGTAACTGTTGTATCTGCAACTGCTACTACTGTGTCTGTAACTGCTGTTTCTACTGCATCTGCAACTGCTGTTCCCTCTCTCACCTTTTTCAAAGCATTCTCCGGGATGCACAGATGCAATTTATACAACAGGTAGAATGATGAATGCTTAGAGACTGCATACTGTCAAATTCATGTGACTAGTAGTGCCTGCCTGAGATATTCATCTCATAGTCTTGTAGACTTGCTCACTAGATATTTCATCAGCATGTTACTCAAGATTTCATTCAAGCATTTCATCTTCCTGTTTATTTATAAATAATATGATGTTGTTCTACAATATCTTGTCTATAACTGATTCATGAAATGCCTCACTACTTCTTCTATGAGATTCACACTGTTATCAGTTAGAATCTCACATGGCATTTCATAGTTGACATAGATCTCATTATGTAGAAACTTCATCATCATCTTCTCTATCATCTCTGAAACTGCTTTCATGACTGGCCAGTCAGTAGTGTATAGACTGACCGTGTAACCGTGTCTGGGACCAGGACCAGATTTTTTGATAGTTCTATTACCAATTCGACTGATCCCATTACACGGTTTTAACATTAGATAGTAGTCCCATACTGTCTCAGTGAGACTTACTGTCTACTCTTGTCACATTTTCCAAATGAGACCATGATTTCCACTTCTCAATTTAAATTATTTTTATTGCTTTAAATGACTTTAAATCTCATTTGAGCATTATCAAAAAGTGTTACTTTTTAAAAAATTAAAAATAGTCTAAAAAAAACCTTAAAATGTCTAAAAATAGTAACTTTATGCCAAGAATGGGACTAAATGGGACCAAATAGAACCACTTTCTCATTTTTTTCAAGTCATGATTCCATTTTAAGATCTGATATATAGTCACTTTACATGTTTTTTTGATAGCCAGTCCCAGCGGGATTCACGCCAAGAAATGTATGGAATCAGACCAAATGGGACCAAATGTGAAATTCATGATCTCAGCGGCCAGTCTAGTAGTGTAATCAATAGCAGTGATTATTCATCAATTTTCATTTGATATTCACAGTAATATGTCTATGAGATTCACTCTTCATTATTTGAACAGTTGTATCATACACTTCATCTGATGTTACACTTTCTTATGTTCTAACTCTTTCTTAGATTCTTTCATGACCTGACAATTCAGGCACTTATGAGTATACACCTGAATGTCCTCAGCCATGCTTGGCCAGTATACTCTTGATTTGAGTATGCTCATGAGTTCAGAGCTTTCTAAGTGACTGAATTTCTTATGCATGTGAGCTATCAAGTTATATCTAAATAAAGATTCTAGATAGAGAGCTTTCACATATTCTAGATTGCAGTAAAGCATAACATTGTTTTTCAATTTTCTCAGCTTAAAGTTTGAAAGCATCTCTTCTACTACTCTCATGAGACACTTGTTATCTGACATCTTGTCACTCTTTAAGTGAGAGATTATGATGTTCACTCATTCTAATTCCTTGTATTCTCTTAGTATGTTTAATATGAACTTCTCATATATCTGATTTGCAGAACTCTCACTCATGAAATCAGGTCTGTGACTGATTGCATCAGATATCACAGTGTCTGATTTCTTTTAGTATTTAATATGAAGATTGTATGCTTAAAACTCTGAGATTCAATGTGCTAAATATTTAAAAGGTTTTATTATCAATTATAGATAGATGAGGCTTTTATAATCTGTGATCACTGTTGTTATATATCTGTTGTTAATATATCTATCTCATAACATCAGTATGTGCTTGATTGCTAGCAATTTCTTTTCATACACTGAGTAATTGAGCTCAGTATCTGATAGTTTTCTATCATTATACATCACTGAGTTCAGCTTGCTGTTCTTACTTATCTGTAGAAGAGTGTCTCTGATAGCTCATTTGAATATATCTGTCTTAATGTAAAAAGATTTATCACAATCTGATTAAATAAGCACTGAGAATATTGTTATATATTCTCTCAGTATGAGAAAAGCCTCTTCACATACAGTATTTCAAATGATTGAATGAAACTTCTTCTTTTACAGATTTGTATTCATTTCTCTTAAGAGATCTGAGAGTGATACTGATATTCATGTGAAATCCTTGATAAATCTGTGATAATATAAGACTAACTCAAGAAACTATTATACATGATGTATATTTCTCAGTCATGATCAATTTACTATAATATTCAATTTCTTCAGAATGAGATGTATACAGTCATCACTCACTACATATTCTATAAACTTCAACTCTTCTGTTTCAAAAACACACTTAATTGATTTGATATAGAGCTTATACTCTGTCAGAGTTATAAGCACTTCATTGAGATGCTTCAGATATTTATTATATAAGTTTGAAAAGACTAGAATGTCATTGAGATATATCAGATATGAGGTTTCATTCTGTTTATAAAGAATTGTATTCATCATTGTTTAGAAGATGATAGATGCATTTATCAGACTGAATAATATTATCAGAAATTTGAACTTTCTTCATTGTGTATTAAACACAGTTCATGAGACTGATAGTTTATCTATACAGATCTGTCAGTATTCTGAGAGAAGATCAATCTTTGATAGATATCAGACATTTTCAATCATATTCAACTGTTGTTGAATCTGTAGTAGTGAATATTCATTCTTGATTATAAGCTTATTAAGTGCTTCATAATTAATACACATCTGTCACTCCTCATCTGTCTTTTTCACAAATAGAACTAAAAAGCCTCACATGCTTGATAAGAGTTATATAAGACTATATTTTAGAAGATCTGTGATCTGACACTTCTATTCTTCAAGATATGTTTGTGACAGAGAGTATATATTCTGATTGACTAATTTTACATCTCTTATGTCAATCTTATGTACAAATCCTCATTTCAGTGACAATTCTGATGAAAGATCTGTTCAGAAGATCTTTTCATACTTCTTCAGAAGCTTCTTTATATACTTGTTCTTTTATATATTCTTTATCTTGATTTTCTCTGCTTTTAGATCCTGTATAATATACAGAATGCTTTCAGATAAGATCTTGCAAATTATTCTCTTTGCTTATTAATATATAAGCAGATTTAATTCTTTTATATCAGAGATGTGAAATGTTCTTCTCATATCAGTTGATAGAATTATATGAACTGTTTTCTTTCTATCAGTGAACTACATATGACATGTATGTCATTGAATCTGCAGATTGAACCTTTGAAATCAATTGAGTTCAAGAATAAGATCATATTTCACATTCTACAGCTCTCACACTCAAATATAGCAAGATCATTCTCTGAAGTGCAAGAGAACTCTTACTCTTGCAGATAATATCAAATATCAGTTATCAGATAATCTTATATATCAGAGATTCTTCACTTAACAGATCTCTTTCAGTCTTCAGATTATATAATTATTAATATATTATATAGAAGCTTCTGTATCTGCTAACACTTTTACAGCCATCTCTCTGTTCTTACTCAAGTGTCTCTTATATATTAATATTTCAGGTCTCAAGATATTGAGATAAGCATTTACTTCATTCTTGTCTGCATCTCAGTTAGAAGCCTGCTTCTTCTTAATATTCACAGAATTCAGAGAATCATCTAACACAGGCATCTCTTTCACTTTGAAGACTTTTTATAGAATATCAGTGAGTGTCTCTGAGCTCACTGATTCTGCTAGTTTTTTAACTCTCTTACTTCTCTTGACTATGTATACTGTGTGCAATCTTTTATATCATGATTTTGATATCTACAGTTGAAGCAAGCTTAATACTCATAATATCAAGATTTTCACTTAGAGAATCTCTTTTTCAGAGAATTCAGTGCTTTAGTGATAATATTCAGATCTAGATTTATTGTGTCTGAGTGTGTGACTTGTGTCATAGAAGTTTGATTATCTGTTCTCTAGTGAGGCATACTCAATTACAATATTTTCTGTCATAATTAACTTGCTTGTTTTCATATGATGAGAATATTATATACTTCTTTCACTATGTCTGATTGTGAGGTTAAGCATTTTCATTTCACTCTCAACTCAGATATAAGATCATGAATGAAGATCTATAAACAGAAAGATGTTAAAAGCTCTTCATTCAACATAAGATAGTATAAGCTGAAGTGTGTGAAGTATAATATAAGATTACTCACTTATCTACACTCAGTGAAGTATTTATAACACTTATCTCATATATTCACTTTCTCAAAGTTATACAAGATTCATTTGAAAAACTCATTTCATATTTATAAGAATGAATATCACTTCAGATCTGTGAGATTCATCTTTTTATTAGTTATTTATAATGACTTCACTTTTCTATATAGAAACACAGTAGATTTTAAGACTTGTTAAAATTCTGTTAATTATCTATCTGTGAGTTCATATTTAATCTGATAATATAATTATATCTGACTTAGTCAGCTGATTGCAGCATTATTTTTTCAGTCATTATTAAAGCTTAATAACTTTAACAGATCTTCTAGCTTGATATATTTCATGCTCAGATTCTCATCCTGCACAGTGATCTCTGATGATATGTATACTTCTGAAGAGATTATGAATAATTATGATGAGATCTTCAGATTCAGTGTAGTTATCTATCTGTGTAAATGTTTAATCTTTCACTGCAGATCTAAGATCTGGTTTTCTCTATTCTTATTAATGATGATAATTGCATCAGTGAAGCTCTTCATAGTGAATGCTTAATCTGCAGTGAATGTCAATTATTATTTAACTTTCATCTCAGCCTGCCACTGTGTATGCAAGGCCTCAATCTTGTTTAGAATCCTTGTATATATACAGAGCTTCAATTCTGGTTCAGCAGTTTCAGCTGCTTTTCTTACTGCTTTAAGTAAATTCTCTGAGAGATTCTGTATATCTTTCAGTTCAGATAGCAGAGAAGAATGTTGTTTATATTAACTAGAGAAGATATTCATTTCAGTGATTTCTTATTGATTGTACAATGTCTATTATTATATTGCTATATTGTTATATTACTATATCATTATATCACTATATTGTTATATGATTTCTGTTGTCATTGTACAACTTCAGTGATAATCACTCTTCTCTTTTATTCTTCTTTTGAGTAGAGAGCAGACTTCTTTGAATCTTGTTCACTGCTCTCATCTTCTTTCTCACATCTTATCTGTTCATGTACCATATGTGGCATTCACCTGGATGTGAAGTTTTCCCTCTACAAGTGAAGCAGCATCAATCAGATGCTCTTCTACTTACTGTTCTTTATATGCTATCTTTTGAGGTGTTCTAGAACCACACTGGCATGATAACTATGAATTGCTTTGTAGATGGAATTATCACGCCCTGGAGAAGCCTGCACTTCTCACCAGTTTTTAGACATGCTATCAGATGTAATTCAAAGATTGCTTGCCAGTGTATGATTACAGGTGTACGCCAGCTTCTTATATATTGTAATATCATACACTAAATTAATTAGTGGCTGCTATGGCTCTCTTTACACTTGTAAGCAAGTTCAGAAGCGGCCGCGTTATTATCCGATGATCGTACGTTCTTCCGAACCACACAATCATATAGACTATTTCATTACACTTCACAGATTCCGCTGAAAGCTCTGATTCTCAGTCACTGATCCTCAGCTGAAAAACTCATGAAATTTCTATTCTTTCACTCTGAAGCTTCACTGTGTACATACATAAATATTCACTTCAATCACTGATTCCTGCACTTTTTCTTTCTTTCCTTCTCTAACATTTTTCACTTTGTTATATAAGACCTATATATTATACTGATCTATTCAGTGTAGGTCTCTTATACTTGAAAAACATTCATCATCTTCTTATTAGAAATGATTATTCATGTATTATCTTCTCATTAGAAATAATTACTCACTGGAATATCTGAATACATAATAATATATAAGAAATAGAGAAACAGTTAAATAGTTAAGCAGACACTGAGTTCTCAGATAGAAGCTTACTTATCAGTCACTCTGACTCTGTAATAAGATCTTATAAAGAGAATAAGATCTTATAAAGAGAATATTAGTAAAAGATCTAAGAGTTCTGATACTACAGATATATAAGATATTTATACAATTACACTTCTTCTAATTTCACAGATATCTCACATCTGATAAATGACATAATTATGTCTAATGATAATATGAAAGCACTCTTGAACATGAGTATAGAAGTAATATCACAGTGGCTCTGAATAATGTTGAAATTACAACAGTAACAGATAGCTGATATACATGCAACTCAACAACTTTAATACAAGAAAATTCAATAATTAACTTAACAAGAAACTCATGCAATTTCAACACCTACAGAATTAACTATAAAAGCACTGAAAGAACACTTAGATACTCTCATATATTTTAATACTTTCAATCTCACTCTCTACTCATTATGAAGAATAGAAATGCTTATAAAACTGAGTATGAATAAAGATATCATCAGTTCACTAATCAATCAAGATTAGTATATCAATAAATGATTGAAGAATCACATAAAATAGAAGTTTTATTCATAAATGAAAGCATGTGAATGAGTATTACAAACATCTGATAATATTATCAAATATCTTGATATTCTGTTTTGAGACACTGTCATGTAACAGAAGATATTGAATTGATTATAGAGCATCTGACAGAGAAACACTTCTCTTACAATATTTATCCTGACTTCAATATCAAGATCTTGGAAGCAGGTGATTAATCTTAAGAGAATTAAATGAAGATTAGTATGCTTAAGAAGACATTAACTTTCAAACTCTTACAGACTCTTATAAGTGTAAACAAAGACTCAACTTATAAAGACTTCTGCACACAGCTCTGAACATTGAACAACTGTCTTATCAAGCTCAAGAGTATACAGAACAGTGATAGAAGATATTACACTTACATATCTGTGCTGAGATGTAACTCAGTCACTTATATATCTGTACTGAGAAATAACAACAATGATGCAGATGCTATGAACTGAGTAGACTTAAATATCTATACATAAACAAGAGTCTCTGTCATCTGAACAGGCTTTCAAGTCTCTGAAATCACTCTCAAAGAAGTTACTGATCAATATTAATAAGAAGTGTGTATTAACTGTAACTGATCAGAACACATTGCTTTCAACTGTCAATTGATCTATGTGTCTTCTCACTCAAGAGAAAGATCAGTGTCTTCTCACTTAAAGAATAAATCAGTGCCTGTTCACATCAATCATATTGCATTGAAAGAAGATTCAGAAGATAACTATGAGAATACTCTGATAAAACAGGGAAAAGATTAGCTTCTGTTCAAATTTGTAAACAGAAGCTTGAAGAGGTCAGACAACAACAATTTAAAGAGAAAATAGCAATGAATGCAATTCTTATATCTACTGTGATAGATAACATGAATAATATAAAAGCCATGATAGACAGCAGTCTATGTCATTATACAATAATTAAATCTTCAGTTGTAAGACATTATAATCTTCAGTGTATCTTCTTATCAAACTTCTGACTTCTTGCAGAATTTAATGATTCAAAAGACATTTGTATTCATTACATGATGAAACTAAACATAGATATCAGAGAATATCAATATAAAGATGCCTATGCATATGAAGTTGATAATCTTGATTATAATCTTATGTTAGAACTTGTCTAATTATCTGAATAGGGCATCTTACTGAACACTCAGAACAGAAGCTTAATATTTTCTAATAATGATAGAATTTACAAAGATGATATTCACAAAATCATAGATCTGACACAGATCTCTGCTAATATGTACAAAATACTCTGAAAAAGAAGTCATTAACAGAATTGCTGACAAGGTCATTAATAGTAGAATTACATAATAATCTACTTCATCAGTCTGACTGATATCAAAAAGACTTTAGAAAAGTTATCTTATATTATAATAATAGATTCTTGTATGAAACTCTCTTAATAATATCACAAATATCTAGATATCTTCTGATAAGATAATATTATAAATATACTTCTCTTATAAGACTCAGAAGTGAATCACGGTATTAAGTTAGAAAAGAAGAATGATAAAGACTCTGAATTATTATAAGACTCTCTTTATAACATGTTCTGAGATGAACTTCTTCTTCTTTGAAAGACACTCAATGATCTGTTAAATAAAGAATTCATATATATTAGCAACTCTTTCACTGCAGCCTCTATTCTCTTTGCAAAGAAATCAGATGAAGAACTCTGATTCTGCATGAACTATTGAGAACTGAACAGATTGATAAAGAAGAACTGTTATTCTTTATCTCTTATCAATGAAACTCTAGCTCACATTGAACAAGCTCAATGATTTACAAAGTTAGATATTATCACTGCATTTCATAAGATCTGCATCACTGAAGAAGATGAGTGACTTACAGCATTCTGAACACAATATAACCTCTTTAAATGAGTAGTCACACTCTTCAGACTGACTAATGCTCTCAGTACATTTTAGAAGTATATCAACTGAGTATTTCAAGATTTTCTTGATAAATTCATATCTGTATATTTTGATAACATTCTCATCTTCACTGATGAGTTCAAGAAAGAATATCAAGAACATGTACAAAAGGTATTACAATAACTACAGAAAGCAGAACTATCAATAGACATAGACAAGTGTGATTTTAAGATTAAAAGTATACAATATCTAGGCTTTATCATAGAAGCTGGCAAGAAAATCTGAATCAATTCTGAGAAGATCTCTGCTATTCTTGAATGAAAGGCCTCACACACTGTGAAAGATATACAAAGCTTTATCAGATTCACTAACTTCTATCAGTGATTTATACAGAACATCTCAGATATCATGAGATCACTTACAGAACTCACTAAAAAAGACTCAGTATTTTAATAATCAGCAGATGCTGCAGCTGCATTTACACAAATGAAGAAGATGTTTATTAATATCTCTCTGCTGATAACATTTAATTCTGATCATGAGACAGTTGTTAAAGCTGATTTCTCTGACTATGTCATAGAAGAAGCTATATTGCAATATAATGATGAAGATGTCTTACAATCATATATCTTCATATCTAAGAAACTGAGTTCTGCTGAATGCAATTATGAGATCTATGACAAGAAACTTCTCATAATTATACACTGTCTAGAAGAATAAGACTCTGAACTCTGAAGTGTCTCTGAATTTAAGATAATCACAGATCATAAGAATCTCAAGCACTTCATTACTATCTGTAAACTCACTGAATAATAGATGTAATGATCTGAGTTCTTAAGCTGCTTTCATTTTACAATACACTATCATTCTGATAGTCAGAACTCGATGGCAGATGCTCTCTCATGACAAGAGCGAGATATGTCTTTCAATGTAACAGACATCTGTTGAATGAATAAATACAGAGAGAGGTCTATCGTTCCAGGCTGTGAAACAGTTATATATAGCCTGTATTACCTCAGTAGCTGATTATGAAGTTTAAGTTTGATGAAATAATCAAAAGAATTTCACTGAACTCTTTCAAAGTCTGTAAAACAGAGCTCTGAGAAGAATTCTGAGAGCATTCAAATCATCTTCTATTAAAGCAATGAAAATTGAAGCTTCAATTCTCTCTTCTGCTATTAGATTTGAAAAGACCTGTATGAACTATACTCTCAGAGTTATAAAGATAAGCTCAAATTATATAATCAGAGAAAGAGTCTCTTCTTTATTTTCATCAATTAACTCTGAAAATGAACTGGATTGAAATAGATTTCTTAATTGAAATGAAAATAATTCTTCAAAGAAAATGCCTTCTCAACTGTACAGACTATACTCACTGATTAAAAATCAATTTTCTTCTTTAAATGTTGAAAAAGTTGATTATGAGAAGATATCTCTCTGAAGAGAAAAGCTTGAATCACTTATAAACTTGTAAATAAGTGAACTATCTAAGAAGAAAGAATATAAACAGCATTTGAAGAGAATTTCTACAATCAATATAGAAGACTCTATTCTGATTTATTCAGATAACTTCAAAAATGAGAATTTGAATAGATTAGGCACAGACATTGCTTATACTGAAGATAATATCAATTTTATCTCAGATGTCTGAAATTTAAACTGTGAATCTAAAGTCTTTGATGCTGAAGTATTTACAATAGTGAAAGCTTTCAAACTCATTGAAATAAAATCTTATAAAAGAGGAAATAGTTTGAAAGAGATATGAATATTCTCTGATAGTCAAGCTGCTTTAAAAAGACTTAGAAATAGTCAGATTTATAATAATTAAATGAATCTTGAACTGATCTTACACTCTGTTTTAAAAATTTAAAAGAGAAGAATATCAAAGCTGATAATTCATCTGCACTGAGTTCCTGCTCATATGAATATTCATGATAATGAATTGGCTGATTCAGCTGTAAAAAAGAGTTCAGAATTAAGCAGATCTATTCAAAAAATTATATTCTGATCTTTTATAAAGAGAAAAATAAAAGAATCTTGTTTAGACAAGTGAAATGAAAGCTGGCAGAAACAGAAGAAGAGTATACATTATTCAAGATTTGAAATAAAACCCAAGTGAAAATCTTGTTCAATTAAATGTAAAAAGAAAATATTCTCATCTATAATACAGCTGAAACTAGAACATGACTATTTCAAATCTTATATACAAAGATTTGATGATAGATTTAATTCAATAGAATGCTCATTCTGCAATGTAAATGAGAATTCTGAGCATATTGTAATACACTGTGCATTATACAATAGTCTCAGAGTCAGATTGAAAGAGAAGTATAATCTAAATCAATTAAATATGAGATTCTTATTCTCAACTGAGACAGGAATTAAATACTTAATAGACTTTCTATCAGAAACTTAAGCAGCTACAAGAAAATGACTAAATTCAGAAATATCTGAATATGAAGAGGAGAAAATCAATCAGATATAGTCTGTTAAAACAGCTATATACTATCTTTTAATAATTTGTTTTGTTATAGTCTTTCTTTACTTTATCTTTTTCTTTCAATTTCTTTCTATCTATCTATTTAATATGTTTATCTTTAAGACTGTGTTCTATTTTCTTTCGTCATAATATTGTCAAATGATTTCAAAGTATCAGAAGATGTTAAAATACTGCAATTTGTAAACAGTTTTTGTATTCTGAGCTGGAATTTTCTGATTTTACATATCTGAAATTGATGAATGTATAATAGTTAACTTTACAGATATAGAAAAAACCCTGAGAACTAAAAGTTCTCAGATAAATGTTATAGTCTCTGACTGCATACATCTATAATTGAAGAATAATAATAATAATAATAATCTATTGAATGAACTGAGAACATCAGCTCTTAAATTCAAAGATATTGATTGATCAAGATGAAACAACTCACGACACTATACATGCTTCTCTGATTAGAACACTCTCTCTCTGAACTGACACTGATACTGATATCTTCACTTCTTCTACACTAGATGAATTATAGCATATAATAGCTCAAACTGATGAACTTCTTCAAGCACTCACTGAAGCAGTATATCAAGAAGCACTCTGATTCTTCTCAGAACTACATATAAGAATCAATATCTCAGAATGCTCACTCAATAACAATAACACTCTGCAATTCTGTGAATAATATTGAGTCTCTTATTCTGAACTCTTGCACACTCAGATAATGTAAGAGATGTATGATTCTCATATAATCAGTTATTCAGATTATAAACAACTGTATTAAATAATCTCTTAAGAGTTCTACTGACCTGAGATATTAAACAGTATCAGACATTTCATCTGAAACTGTAATTATTATTTCTTCATCATCTCATGAAAGAACTTGTAAGAAATCCCGCTCCTCGCGGATTCTTTACCTCTATTTCTATCTCTCGCGTAATCAATAGGGTTAGCAGCCCTTGGCTACATACAACTATATAGACTGAAGTTTACAAATACTATTTATAACTCAGCTTGAATACTATTATACATTTAATCTCTACATTTATTCTTTCTACTGTGAATACTTCTAGTAGTTAACAGTACATATCACATCAAGCTGTAAACATCTGAATAATCATCTGTGAGCACTTATTCTTACATTTCAAGCTTAGTCAGTCAGCAATCACCTGTTATAACTGAAAGAACTAGAAACTTGCATACTTCAACCCCTGCAAACTCTACTGCAGACACTCAGAAGCAGTCATCTGAATCACAAATAACTCTTATAAAAGAAGTCTCAGAGAACTTATCAATTACTCATGAGACATCATTCTCTATATCTGTGACAGAGAAACTCTTCAAATTCATGAATGAATTAATCTCAGTGAAGAACATTCTTGAGCATCTCTCATAAGATCAAGCTATTTTTCTACAAGAAATACTTACTGTCTGTAAACACTCTCAAACTAAGTCTCTAGACATAATCTTCAGAGACATCTGTGAACTGAAAAAATACTTTCTTAAGCTGTAATTACTTAAGATCACTTATTGAATCATAATCTATAAAAGCTTTTACAAGTTTGTATTTAAAATTGACTTACAAGCCTGACTGTGTGATATGAAAGATGAAGAAGCTGTTATCTATATAATGACAGATCTCTACTACACTGAAGCTAAGAACTGGCTGAATTATCTAGAGAATAATCATGAGAGATTCTACTGATCTATTCTTAAGATTTATTTAGAGAATAAGTTAAGAGACTTCATAAGCTGAACAGAGAACATCTGAGTCATGATTATCAATATTAGAAAAAGAGATGAGAAATCTGATAAAGACTACTCACAGTGCTTTATAAAAGTATGATATGAATTGAGATCTGTGGAAACACAGCTCTGAAATAAGACCTGAATGATAATATTTATAAAGAGACTGAATAAAAGCATGCAGAACAAGCTCATTGAGCAAGACTCTGAGCTCTTGACTCTGAAGACACTGATAACTCTTATTCATCACTTATAGATTACTGTGAGAGTCACAAATCTGCAGAGAGTGAATTACTAATTAACTCTGTAAGAATTAGAATAACAGAGAACAGATTTATCAGAGAAAGATAATAAGATATAGAGAGATTCATATCTGACTACTGATCAGAGAGAGAGAGCTTTACAAGCTTCTGTAAATAGAGTGTATAATAGAGAGATTAAGAAAAAGAGACTCTACTTCATCTGTTCTAAATCAGAACATCTCTGTGCAAACTGTCTGAATAAATCAAAATAGAAATTTGAGAAGTCATGAACAGAGTCAGCAACAGTCTTCTTAAGAATCTTGAAGCTGACATCTGAATCTGTTACTACTCTGATGAAAATACTTACTCATGAGAAGAGATTATACTGCAGTGCTGCTGCTCTATAAGTATAAAAAGTATTAATAAACTCAGAATCTCAGGTCACTGTAGTGTCTCTAAAGCTCACAGAGTAAATAAGTTGAATAATGAAAACTGAAAATCTGCTCTTATAATAAGCAGAGTGTGAGAACTCAGATCTGAGAACTGAGAGACTTACAAGAGTCATCTTTAAATTACAAGATCTCTTCAGAATCTGAAGAAGATTTGCAGAAACTGTGATTATTGTAGATATTATAGATGACATACTTGAGACTTGCATGACTTCAAAGACACAATTCACACATAGCTGTCTATGAGTCAGATTTATACTTTCAATCAGTGTTAACAGACTTACTTACAGAGATAGAATCAGTTAATACTGCAGAGTTAATTAGAGAAGATAAGCTTATCTATATAATGACTTTATAAATGTCTGAGAACTTTGCAGTCATGAAAACTAAGCTTCAGATATCAGAGAAATATCAAGATCTTACAGAGATATTCAGCTCAGCAAAGACAGCTGAGCTTTCTTCTCACTGTAAGAAGAATCTAATAATAGATTTAATAGAAGAGTAGAAACTCTTCTAAGAATCAATCTATAAGCTCTTTTATTATGAGACAGAGATCTTGCAGATTTATATGAAGAAGAATCTGAAGAATGACTTTATTCAATCTTCACAGATCTCTGCAGAAGTCTCTGTGATATTTGTAAAGAAGAAGAATAAAGATCTTAGATTATGTATAGACTACTGTGATCTGAACTTCAAGATAATAAAGAGTTACTATTCTCTGTCTCTGATTGAAAATGTGATCAACTGTCTCATGAGAGCTGTCATATTCATATAACTGAATGTGATCAATATATATACACAGCTATAAATATAGTCTGAGAATAAATGAAAAACTGTCTTTAAAACTGCACTGAAATTGTTTGAATATCTAGTGATGTCTTTTAATCTGACTAATATCTCTGCAGTATTTCAGTCTTTTATTAATAAAACACTTTATACATATCTGAATGTCTTTATGATAATATATCTGAATGATGTGATAATATACTCTGTGAAGAAGAAAGAATACACTGAGTATATACAAAGTATATTAAAGATCTTAGATGAGGCAGAACTGTATATTAAGCTTATAAAGTGCAACTTCAGTGTCTGTTAAATTAATTTTCTAGAATATGTAATTACTGCAGATGATATTTAGATGAAATCTTCATAGATTGAGACTATTCTATTATAACTGAAGTTAACTAGTATTTATAAGATTCAGATCTTTCTAGACATTGTGAATTTCTATAGATAATTTATCTTTATATTTATAAGAATCTTCTTAACTCTTACAGACATACTGAAGAGTGAAAATAAGAAGAAGTTATTCTATAAATAAAGAATGAAAAGATTATTAAGAAGAGAGAGTAATAAGAACTTTCTTATCTCAGAAGCTTATAAGATCTTTATAAGATTAAAACAGATATTCATAGATACAGTGATACTATTTCACTTTAATCTCTTACTCTTAATCAGATTGAAGACAGATATCTTCTTCTTTATAATTTCAGAAATAGTCTCATAACTACAGTTAAATAAGAACTGAGTTTCAGTGACTTTTTTCTTACAGAAGATACAATCTACAGAGATCAACTATAATATTCATAATCAGAAGCTTCTTATAATAGTGAAATTCTTTCATCACTAATATCACTACTTTGAGAGTCTTATAACAGTGATTACTGTTAGAACTGATTATAATAGCTTATAACAGTTTACTTCAATCAAGAAACTCTTACAATAACAGATTCACTGAGCTCAGAGACTGAGTGAGTTCTGATTCAAGATAGAATATATCAAGAGAACTAAGAACTCAGTAGACAGACTCTCTTATAGATCAGACTATATTAAGAAGATTAGAATAACAGATATAGAGAGATTAGAGAAGACAGAAAAGCTTTATAAAATGCTTAAGCTGAGTATTATAAAGAGATTAACTGAAGAGTTCTTCAATTTCTTATAAGAGAAGAGAGAAGAGAGAGAGAAGAAGTCTGTATAACTACTCTCTATAACACTGAGAGTTAACACTCTGAAAATCTTTATAAGAATTCTTAAAGAGAGTATCTATAATCTGAAGTAGACTGGCCGGCGGGACCATGAATTTCACATTTGATCCCATTTGGTCTGGTCTCATACATTTCTTGGCGTGAGTCCCACCAGGACCAAGCCTCAAAAAAATCTGAAAATGGACCATTTCTGAGAGAAATGACGTGAAAAATGACCAGATTTAATTCAAGAACAGTGAAATGGGAGTAATTTCTCAGGATAAACTGTGAAAGATGATCATTCTTCCAAAATCAGAATGGGACTGGGACTGAAGGTTAAAATCAGTCTCATTCAGTTCATTCAGTGATTGCTTATATAATCAGAATTTGGTAACAATTATTGATAATGCTCATGAAACAACTAAATACATTCTTGTGCAAGTTTATTCTTCACTTTCTCATGAAAACTACACTTCTCTGATATACTGTGATCAGAGGTATTAAACTGTCTGATAATTCCATGTTTTATAATCATGAGTTTCTTGATTATTTCTCCTTGTAATTGTCCCTGATGATAGTGATAAATATCTCAACTTGAGTTGAACTTTCACTCCATTCTCATCCCTGTCAATGGAATTGTCAGAATATCACACGCCATCAGTGCAATAGTTGAATATGTACTCTTAACAATTTTTCATAACTCTAGAATTGATTTGGTGTGTAAATTTGTCGGATCATCTTGAAGATAACAGTCAAATTCAGTTTTACAAGCATGTAGTTTTGCCTGATTTTCAGTTACAATCAATGTATGTAAGTCCTGTTTCAAAGTTAGTATTATAGTTCTATGAGATATGAAGTGTTACTAAAGATCATTACTTACTAGGGAATTGTATTTCACTGTCTTCATATCTTGAACATCTGCTCATTCAAATCTCTGATAGTTGGCATTGTAGTAGTCTCAGGCTAATTTGACATATGAGTCTCATTCCTTCTCTGTCCAATCTTGAGAAGTGTAGATGTTAACTCAACAGAAGAAATCTAGTAGAGCTGCTACAGCATAGTACTCTGCAAAAGATTGTTCAGTTTTGCTGTAATAATATGCCAGTTTATTCCTTACAGCAATAATAGCCTGCGCTATAGCATTATTTCAGACTGAATTTCTTTTTAAGTGATTCAACTGCTTCTCAAGATGAGCAAATAAACTGTTATATACTCATCAGGCTGACTGCAGCATTGATGTACAAGTGATTGAGACTGTCTTTATTGTCTTATAAAACTGAAACAGTAAATCAATCATATATTTCAACTGAGTTCACTTCATATCAGAAAGTTTCAATATCTGGATCTTTTCTCAATCAGAGTGTTGCACTCAATGATCAATTGTCTGATGCAATCAAAGAGTCTGAACAGTTATCTCATATATTGAACTTCATCATGTTCTAACATTCTGTATCATATTCAGTGATGTGACTGATTTGTTTATTTATTGAATATCATGGAATTGTTGTTGTTGTTTAGAAGAGGTACAAATCACATTAGCAATGTTTCAAATCTATGATATTTAAATTATTAGTCAATCTATTCAAAATTAACAGTAGCATTATCAAAAAGCATTATCAAAAAGCAATATTAAAAAGTGTTATCAAAAAACATTATCTTTTGCAAAGTGAATGTAAAAGTTACTTGAGTAATCACTTTCATCTCATTCTCATTTCAAGAACCAGTCATCTCATTATTCTTCATCTCAATGTTAAGATTCTTTATCAGTGTTTGCACTACAAGTTGAATCACATGAGTAATACAGGGGATATGACCTTGTTTATCATTTCAGGAATGCAAAGCCAATTTTTGCTTCAAGCTCTTCATCATAGTGTAGTTATTTGCAGCATTGTCAGTTATAATTGCAAGAAGACTGGGACTAATATCTCAATAGTCATTTTTAATCACAGTCATTAATATCTCTGTTATATAATCCTCAGTATAACTACTGATCAATGATTCAAATTCAATTAATGTCTCTTGATAAGTTCAGTTCTCATCAATGTAATAACATGTAACTCTTATAAATGCAAGATTGTTTGTACTAGTTCATGTATTCACAGTGAGAGACACTCTTTGATGATTCTTCAACTCTGATTCTAGATGTTGTATATTGACTTTGTAGTGTGTCTCAAGGTTGGACTGAAGACAGGATTGATGTGGAATATGAAGATTTGAATTAAGCATTTGAAGAAGTGTTCAGAATTCGGGGTTTTCAATTGATCAAAGAGAAAGATTCAGAGATATACACATGTGAAGTAATTGTTCATGAAAGTTATCAGATGAGAGTTGTGAAATCAGAGTACTGATATATAATCATTTTCACATGATTTTCTTCAAATTAGAAAGTTAGCATTATCAAAAATCATTACCTGATAGAGTAACTTACCAGCCCAGTAGTAATTTTCTGATTATTTTCCTTTTATTGTCTGCATTCTGATGACTTCAGATGTTGGAAAATTCCTTCAGAGCTATGATCAGTTCATGATGAATGTTTCTGAATGAAGTTGCAGTGATTGCAGCAGAGAGATGACTCTCTGGTAATCTGCAATGCAACCTGTTGATAATTATTTCATAGTTCATCTCAATATTTGTGTTGAGTTTTTCATAAATTTTGTGACCTGAAATCAGATGTGAAGAATGAAGTGATTATTCATCATGATTGAAAGAGAGTATTCTGTATTGAATTGTAAACAATGTAGACTTTGTGATTTACAGTGATTTCTTGAAGAGTTTGTGAATCTTCAGTAGAAGTAAAAGAAGTGAAAGAAGTGAATTCAGAAGACATGATAATAATTTAAGAAAGATGATAATTTATTTTCAATAACTGATCACTGATGTGTGTAAGAAGAATTAATATAAGAGAAAATAATCTTGTTTCTTAGCTTAGTTATAATTTTAGTACTAACTCAGATTGAATATCATTGATGTGTGGTTCGGAAGAACGTACGACCGTCGGATAATACCGCGGCCGCTTCCGAACTACTAGCGTACGCGTACGAGTGTAAAGGGGCCATAGCGGCCGCTAATTAAATTAGCGTACGAGATTCAATATATAAGAAGCCGGCGTACGCCTGTAATCGTACGCTGGCTGAAGCAACCTTTGAATCACAGATGTATAAAAGTAAACAAACAATCTTGATTAATCTCTATCATATTTCTTGAAATATATTAATATTGTAAAAGAGAGTGTTATCAAATTGCATTATCAGATAATATCATTAAAAATATATTAATATTGTGAATATCAATATTGAAAAAATGTTGATACTTATACATTATAGTGATTTGTGAATCATGATAGTTAAATATATATATATATATATATCATTCCTGACTTGATTACAACTTGTACAATAATTTTTGAAAACTCAAAATCAATTTTAATTATTAATAATTAAAAACTTAAACTTATAACTAACTAATATAAAAAGAAAAAAATCTACTTCTTCTCTTTCTCATTCTTCTTATCATTCTTCACAATTCACTTCTCATTCTTCTTCTCCTTCTCCTCCTCCTCATCTGAGATAATAACCATCTCAAAATCTCTCTCCACTGCCTTCTCAGAGGAGGGTTCCCACTGCTCTCTCTCAGCCAGGTCAACCTGTGCCTCAAAATCCCGCATTTCCTGGTCTGCTGCCTCGGGTTCCACCTCAGTGGTAAGCAGATTGACATGCTCAGAGAGCAGGGCTGCCTTCTCAATGTCCTGGATCATGGAGTGCATTTGAGACCTGAACAAGGCCTCAATCCTCTTCTCCTCTGTCAGCTCCTGCTAATCAATTAGAGAACAGAAGTATTATCAAAAATCATTATCTCTCAATAAGTAAAAAACTTATCAGTTTTGACTTCTTTATCTCCTGCTTCAATACTCTCTCAATCTCCTTCTATCACTGCTTATTTGCAGTAATACTCTTCTTCTCTCTCTCTCTCTTCATCTTAAACTCAAATCATTCTCAGAACTTCTTCTGGTCTCACTGCTGCTGCATGAGGCTCTTCACTGTCTTCTTCTTCAATCTCTCACAGGTGATGTCATCTGCATTATTTCTATACTTAGTTCAGTCTAAATCTATCAGAAGTGTTACTTAAAATTGTTATCATTCTGCTCTCTTACAGAGTCTCTTCAAGGCATCATAACATGTCTTGTGATCTGTCTCTTCTTGCTTGAATGCCTTCTTCTTCTCTTCCTTCAATCTGTGATGACGCTCATGCGCCTTGGTGGTCTGCAGGACTGTAGAATATTTGAAGAGGAATGACATGATTGGTTTCAGTGAGTATTGAAGAGAGGTGAAGGCAGGAGAGGCGGCCAGAAATAATATGATAATGATAATGATGATGATGATGATGATGATGATAATGATAGTAATAGTAGTGATGATAGTGATGATGTTGATGATAGTGATAATGATGATGATGATAATGATAAAAGAGGAAGTGTATTGAAATATATTACTGACTTATCAAATATAAAGAGACAAAGAAAATATTAACAGCTTTCAGAGATATATGAAAACAGCTACAGTGTTGCATAGCAATATCATCTTCATTCAATGCATGCAGTGTTGATATTCTTTATATGCAGTTATCATATAATCTATATCAGAGATACATGCAGAAAACAGATCTTTGTTACTAGAGAGAATGATTGCAGTGATTCTCTATTTTCATATTATAAAGATAAGTTATTCTCATTTCTTTCTTCTCTCTTTTCTCTTCTTCTTCAATCCATCACTAAGTTCAAGCCAGTATGAAAACTATTAAAACACTCTTAGAAACCCTCAAATTGAAGAGTATAGACTAATCAAATTTTAAATACAGAAGAATCAAATTATATTCAACATTACTAATTATTCATTCTCTCTCAATAAAACCACAGTTGTGTCTTCCCCTCCCCTCTCAAATGAAACATGGCCTGTGAAAAGTGAGTACTATGCCAGGCCATAATGACCAACATGGCCCCAGCATGCAGGGCTGCATACACGCAGTGTGTGCTGGACTGGGAGACTGTGTGAGTTGCAAACCAGCACCAGCATCTCAGAGAGAGCTGTGTGGTGTGAAAAAGCTGCAACCCTTGACCATGTGTGCAGAGGATGAATTGTTGCAGTAAGTGCATGTGTATTGCATGGAAGTAATGCTTTTTGATAATACTCAGTCTCTGATATCATGAAAATAGAGTCTCTCTGTGAGATCTGTTTTTACCAGAAGTCAGAGAATCTTATATTTCTCAAGATCATCTTTGTCTGCCTTGTCTGTGAAATTGATGAGAGAAATCATTGATTTCAGTGTTCTGTTCTTGATGTTATTCAAGTGACAGCAGAGTTCACCCTGATCACACTTTTTAAGTGTATATTTTCTAAATATTCACATTTATACAGATATATACTGATTATTTATTAGATGATGTTAAGGCAATGACTCATCACAGCCATGTTACCCTCACTGTGAGAGATACATGATTGGTGATGAACATTGTGAAGACTCTGAGAAGTGAGTATTTTGAGAATGCTGTGGCCCTGTGATCTTGATTTTTTTTTTTTTTTATTTTTTGTTTTTTTCTTTTTCTTTTCTTTTTTTTTTTTTCTTGTTTTTGTTTTATTTTTTGTTTTTTGTTTTTTTTTTGTATTTTATATTTTTTTTGTAATTAAAATTATATAAATTATGATCTGTGTTCAGAAAAGTAATAATATTTGATAACACTCTCTGTTGAATTTTCAACAAATGAGCACTATGTTATGATATTATGTAAGTGAGAAGTGATTTCATGATCTCATTTAATGCCATTCTCAATAATGGGATCAGAATGAAATGTGACT
>NW_003101680.1:2866393-2921408 GCF_000003855.2 Blastomyces gilchristii SLH14081 | reverse complement strand
CTGAAGAATGAATATACTCAGTATATTCAGAAACTGCTTATAACAGAGATTAATTCTGCAGAAATAAAGAATTGAAGAGACTTAAATAATCTCTTATAAAGAGAGGGCTGAAATTTATATATCTATGAATAAGTTTCTATACATAGAAACTTATTAAAAGGTATCATGACTCTTCTCTAGTGAGTCATTTTATAAATACTAGAACTTATGAGTTTACTTATAAGAAAATACTTCTGACTGAAGATATAAGAACTTATGAAAAAGATAGTGAATTCTTATACTATTTATCAGAATTCATAGATAGTATGATTCAAATTATATAAAGAATTTACTTCTCTACTCATTCTGTAGAAATCTTGAGAATAGCTAGAAATGAATATTCTTATAAGTCTCTCTGAAAGTAAGAACATATATGATACCTGTTTTGACAGTGTACTGATGATAGTGAATTACTTTATCAAGATAACACACTTTATACTCACTTACAAGAACTTAAAGTCAAAGAATTTAACTTATATCTTTGTTTATAATGTGATCTGATTGCATGAATTATCTGTGAATATTATCTCAGATAGAAGATCAATCTTTACAGAGAAGTTCTGATCTGATCTGATAACTATACTGAAGATCTCATAAGATCTAAGCACAGCTTTTCATCAACAGATAGATAATCAGATAGAATATCTAATAAGTATATTAAAACAGTATCTGTAGTGCTTTGTCAATTACAATCAGAATAACTGAATGTATTAATTATCACTTGTGAAGTTTATATACAATAACTTAAAACATATCAGTACAGATATAATTCTCTTTGAAATGCTCACTGAGACTCATTCATGAATAATCTTGATAAATCTGTAAGAGTACACTATAGAGTGTGATGATGCCTGTGAACTGACTGAGAGAATTCAGAATATCTGAGAGAAAGCCTGTGAATTCTTGAGAAAGACTCAAGAGTATTAGAAGAGATACTATGACTTTAAGCATATTATAAAGAGTTTTAAGAAAGATGATAGAGTCTGACTAAGTCTAGAAAACATTATTATATAGAGATCTAGTAAGAAGCTGAATCTCTTACAGACAGAGTCTTATAAGATTATGAAGAAAGTTAACTCACAGTTCTATAAATTAAAACTATTATCTGAGTTACAGATATACAATATTTTTTATATCTCTTTATTTCATAAATATAAGAAATTTTTAGAAGAGAATTCTGTGACTCATCACTCTATTTATAAGATACTAGAGAGTGAAAGAGAATATCAGGTCAAAGAGATTATTAACTCAGAGAAGCAAGATTACAAGCTCTGATTCAAGATTCAGTGATAAGAGTATTCTGATAAGATGAATAAGTTCATTTGAGAATTATCTGAATAGATAAGATATCTGTAGAAGCTGAGACATGACTTTTATACTATAAATTCTGATAAGTCAGAATAATGCAGTCTTCACTAAGAATCTGATTATAATAAAGATATTAACACTATTATTTATAAACTCTAGTCTATAAAATGATGAATTTCTACTGAGATGAACAGTCTGCAGTGTATGTAAAGAAAAGAAGAAATCATACTCTTATTAAAGTTAAAAAATAAGAAAATAAAAACAGAACTGTGAACACAACTTAGAGATTAACAAAGAAAAAATAAAGTAAACTTATATTCACATTCTCAATATTTATAACATTCAACTTTCTCACAACTATCAATTTCTTTCTTTAAAGAAGTAGAGAGTATTATATCTGTGATATAGATAATTATTGCATTTGATGTGAAGACTGTCAGAAATGCACAGACTTCAGAGAAGTCAGACATCAGAGTGTGTACAGTTGTAGCAGAATCTTGAAAACTGATTATCTGTGTATGTGATTAGATATTTCTCATGAAGCTATATCTGCTCTTTCAGTTATACTAAAGTATTCAGCCTGAAAACAATTGAGATATGAAGAGAGAGCTTATCTGTCCAGATCAACTTCTGTTGTGAATTCATAACATTCACATTGCCTTAATTACCTAGATTTTGCAGGCATCTGAAGACTCATCTCTCATTGATAATGAAATTGCAGAAATACGCCGCGGCGCGAGGATCATTGATAGAGAACCTAGACATATTCACATATACCTGGTCAGAGATTATGCAGACAGAGAGAAGATAATCATAGATCTGTAAGACTGCAGAAGACACTGACAACATCAGAAGCTTTATAAGAACTGTCAGCTAGAATCTGTAAGAAATTACTTACAGAGAGACTTACAGTAAAGAGTGAAACTACACTGCTTAAAGTCAGAGACTGATCTGAAAGAGATATGAAGTTACTCACTGATCTGAAGATCAGATGCAGTGATAGAGCTGAAAGAGATGAAGACACTGTTATGAGCAGTGATATCTCTGCTTCATCAACTGATAAAAAGTAATCAGAGAAGTTATAGAAACACTTACAAGAAGCTTAACAGTGATCAGAGATTGTATATAAAGATATTGAAATTGAAAATTTTTTTATTCTTAAGAAGTTCTTGAATTAATATACAGATATTGTCAGAAACACTCTCTCTCTATTATCTAAGTGAAAACACTTCACAGATGAATAAGAATACTTATAGTTTATAAGAATAAGAGCTGTTATAGAAAAAGAGAAAAGAAGATGAGATTTCACAGACAGATCTGAGATATTTATACTACTTTAGAGAGATTTGCTTATACTATAAGTGATTTCACAGAACAGTCAGATCACTCTAGTAAATAAAGAGTGATTATGAATTACAGATCTGAATCTTTTTATATGATTATAAAGAGTGATTACAGACTGTGAATATCTTGATTCTATAATTCTATAGAGTTAATGAAAGAATGAAAAATTCCTCACAATTCTACAGTGTTAAAGAATAATGATTTATAAGAATAAGTGAAAGATTAACTTACAAATACTTCTCTTTGATGAGAGTGATCTCACAGAGAGTAATTCATCTGTGAGATGAATCTGTATGATAATTACACAAGAATCTCATGAAAATGATTAAGAGTCAACTGAAACTCTTCTATATAAAAGATATAAGATGAATCTGTGTAATAGTCAGAGAAGAATCTATAAATTATAAAGAATCTTACAGAATAAGAAACTGAGTGACAGACTGTTTTCTCTTTATAATAACAAGAGATTTTTCCTCACTGAGATTTTTATAGATATGAAGAGTTTTTAGTAAGTATCACTGCAGTGCTGAGCTGATTCTATGAAGTCACTCAGTGAAAGGCTTCACAGATAAAGTCTTAGAGAGAAAGAAATATGTAAGAAATCTCACTTCTTACAGATTCTTTATCTCTATTTCTATCTCTCATGTAATTAATAGAGTTAGCAGCTCTTGGCTACACATAACTATATAGACTGAAGTTCATGAATACTATTCATAACTCAGCTTGAATGCTATTATACATTTAATCTCTACATTTTATCTTTCTACCATGAATACTTCTAGTAGTTAACAGTACATATCACGCCAAGCTGCAAACACCCGAATAATCGCCTGCGAGCACTTATTCTTACAGAACTGTAGAAAAGACCTGCTGAAATCACTTAATATCTCTGATAGAATCTGATGAGATATAATAATTCACTTCACTATTAATCTCTCTAAGAGTAAGAATTGTAGAAACATTCTGATCATTATAAACTGATTGAACAAGAGTGTAATATTGAAATCTTGTAATAAGATGAATGCTGAACAAGTCACTGAAGCTTTTCTACAGAGTCTGTTCTATCAGATGCATGAATTACTGACATTTATAGTATCAGATCAGAGCTGTTAATTTATAAGTACTCTCTGAACAAGAATCTGTCAAGTTCTTAAGATTATACACTGTTTGTCAACTGTCTATCACTCTAAGACTGATGATGCATCAGAACAGACAATTCAGATTATAAAGAAATATCTTTATAAGTTCTGCAATTACTTCTAAGATAATTGACATGACCTTCTTCTACATGCAGAGGTCACTACCAATGATTGAGATGCTGTGTTAACAGATATAAGTCTGTTCTTTCTTACATATGATTATTATATGAAAGTGTTAAATCTTCTAGAGATCATACAGTTCACATCAAACTATCACAGTTTAATTCAGATCACTGATAATATAGTAATAAAGCTTCAAGCTATCTGTGACTGAGCAGAAGCCTCTATGACAAGCACTAAACAAGATTAAGACAACTGAATCAATGTTCACTAAGATCTCACTGAGTAATATAAGATAGAAGATCTGATATGATTAAACCTTAAGAATATACAGATTCCATGCTCATCTCACACACTGAATTATTATCATACAAAGTATAAAGTGATAGAAGTTCTAGACAGTTATAACTACTGTCTTGACACATCATCAGAGATTCATAATGTCTTTTATAAGAGCTTACTCTGCTGTGCTATCACTGATCTGTTCTCTTCTCAACTGACTTTCAACTGACAGCTTCCAGAGATCATAGAAGAAGATAACAAACTTGAATGAGAGATTGAAGATATTCTTGATAAGAGACTCTGCGGCCGTGACTGACAATACCTTGTGAAATGAGTCAGCTATAATTATCTGACCTGAACTTCAAGCTTCATATTATCTGAGACAGCAGCTCTTGATCAATGAGAACTACATGTCTGCAACTCTTTATCACTTCTGAAAAGAGAGGACTAATGTGATGAGCTGCGCCTGATCAATTATATAGACTATTTCATTACACTTCACAGATTCCGTCAAAAGCTCTGATTCTCAGTCATCAATTCTCAGTCAAAAAACTCATGAAATTTCTATTCTTCTGCTCTGAAGCTTCACTGTGTACACATATAAATATTCACTTCAATCACTGATTCCTGCACTTTCTCTTTGTTTCCTTCTCTAACATTTTTCACTTTGTTATATAAGATCTATATATTATATCAATCTATTCAGTGTAGGCCTCTTACAAGACTCTTTCTTTGATTATATAATTTAAGCTTATTTTCATAACTCTCAGAGTATAGTTCATACAGATCTCTTTAAATCAAATAATAGAAGATGAAATTAAAGCTTTTATTTTCATTACTTTAATAATAGATCTCTCTCAGTATTTGATAATCTGATTATACTATTCAGTAGTCTCTCTGTCTTGATAATTCTTTATTAAATATAATATTTAAAATTCAACTTGAAGTTTAATCATACTTCTAGCTATTTAATATTCAAACTGAGTTTAATCTCTTTATTTAAAAGAGTTAGACTTAGTTCTTTCTCATTAAATCTGAGAAAAAAGTAAATTAACTTAGTTTTATTCATATTAAATTAAATTAGATTGATATCTACTTGAACAAAGATTTTCTTTACTACTTTTTCAATCACTTTCAAATTCTCTGTGATTGTTTTTAAACTGTAGACTGGATTAATATTATCTATATAACTTGAAAATCTCACTATTTTCATCTCTCTATTCTTGAATAGATATGAAGTATATATTACAAATAAAACTGATAAGATTAAACATTCTTACAGTACTTCTATTTCTATCTGAGTCTTATCTTATTTCATTACATTGAAGAATATTTGTATAATTCTTTTAGATATAAAACAGTTAACTAATTTTATTAGAGAAAGTAACAGTTTTAATATCTTCAAAGTTTGAATCAACATAGACTTTAAAACATAATTAAATACATCTTTTATATCAATCAAAACTGCATTATTATTATTATTCTTCAATTATAGATGTATGCAGTCTGAGACCATGACATCTATCTGAGAACTTTTAGTTCTCAGAGTTTTTCCTATATCTATAAAGTCAACTATTATACATTTCACAAATTCAGATATGCAAAATCAGAAAATTTCAGCTTAGAATACAAAAACTATTTACAAATTGCAGTATTTTAACACCTTCTGATACTTTGAAATCATTTGACAATATCATGACAAAAGAAAAGAGAACACAGTCTTAAAGATAGACATATTAAATAGATAGATAAAAAAGAATAGAAAGGAAAAAGTAAAGTAAAGAGAGACTGTAATAAAACAAATTATTAAAAGATAGTGTATAGCTGTTTTAACAGACTATATTTGATCAATTTTCTTCTCTTCATATTCAGATATTTCTGAATTTAGTCATTTTCTTGTAGCTGCTTAAGTTTCTGATAGAAAGTCTATTAAGTATTTAATTTCTATCTCAGTTGAGAATAAGAATTTTATATTTAATTGATTTAGATTATACTTCTCTTTCAATCTGACTCTGAAACTGTTATATAATGCACAGTGTATTATAATATATTCAGAATTTTCATTTATATTGCAGAATAAGCATTTTATTAAATCAAATCTATCATTAAATCTTGTATATAAGATTAAAATAGTCATGTTCTAGTCTCAGCTGTATGATAGATAAGAATATTTTCTTGTTATATTTAATTAAACAAGATTTTCACTTAGATTTTGTTTCAAATCTTAAATAATGTATACTCTTCTTTTATTTCTGTCAGCTTTCATTTCACTAGTCTAAATAAGATTTCTTTATCTTTCTCTTTATAAAAGATCAGAATATAATTTTTTGAATAGATCTGCTTAATTCTGAACTTTTTTTTACAGCTGAATCAGTCAATTCATTGTTATGAATATTCATATGAGCAGGAACTTAGTGTAGATGAATTATCAGCTTTGATATTCTTCTCTTTTGAATTTTCAAAACAGAGTGTAAGATCAGTTCAAGATTCATTTAATCATTATAAATCTGACTATTTCTAAGTCTTTTTAAAGCAGCTTGACTATCAGAGAATATTCATGTCACTTTCAAACTATTTTCTCTTTTATAAGATTTTATTTCAATGAGTTTGAAAGCTTTCACTATTACAAATACTTCAGCATCAAAGACTTTAGATTCACAGTCTAAATTTCAGAAATCTGAGATAAAATTAATATTATCTTCAGTATAAGCAATGCCTGTGTCTAATCTATTCAAATTCTCATTTTTGAAGTTATCTGAATAAATCAGAATAGAGTCTTCTATATTGATTATAGAAATTCTCTTCAAATGCTGTTTATATTCTTTCTTCTTAGATAGTTCACTTATTTACAAGTCTATAAGAGATTCAGGCTTTTCTCTTCAGAGAGATATCTTCTCATAATCAACTTTTTCAACATTTAAAGAAGAAAATTGATTTTTAATCAGTAAGTATAGTCTGTACAGTTGAGAAGGCATTTTCTTTGAAGAATTATTTTCATTTCAATTAAGAAATCTATTTCAATCCAGTTCATTTTCAGAGTTAATTGATGAAAATAAAGAAGAGACTCTTTCTCTGATTATATGATTTGAGCTTCTCTTTATAACTCTCAGAGTATAGTTCACACAGGCCTTTTCAAATCTAATAGCAGAAGAAGAAATTGAAGCTTCAATTTTCATTACTTTAATAGAAGATAATTTGAATGCTTTCAGAATTCTTCTCAAAGCTCTATTTTACTAACTTTGAAAGAGTTCAGTGAAATTTTCTTAATTATTTCATTAAACTTGAACTTCATAATCAGCTACTGAGATAATACAGACTATATATAACTGTTTCATAGTCTGATAGAACAGATCTCTCTCTGTATTTGATAGTCTGATTATACTATTTAATAGTCTTTCTATCTTAATAGTTCTTTGTTGAATATAATATTTGAAATTCAACTTAGAGTTTAATCATACTTCTAATTATTTGATATTTAAACTGGGTTTAATCTCTCTATTTAGAAGAGTTAGATATAGTTCTTTCTCATTGAATCTAGAAAAGAAATGACTTAACTCAGTTTTATTCATATTAAATTAAATTTAATTGATATCTGCTTTAACAAAGATTTTCTTTACTGCTTTTTAAATCACTTTAAAATTCTCTTTGATTGTTTTTAAGCTGTAGACTAGATAAATATTATTCATATAACTTGAAGATTACACTATTTTCATATCTCTATTCTTGAATAGATATACATTATATATTATAAATAAAATAAGTAAGATTGAGAATTCTTACAGTACTTCTATTTTTATCTCAGTCTTATCTTATTTCATTTTATCAAAGAATAGTTGTATCATTCTTTTAGATATAAAACAGTTAACTTATTTTATTAAAGAAAGTGACAGTTTTAATATCTTCAAAGTCTGAATTAACTTTGACTTTAAAATATGATGAAATACTTCTTTTATATTAATAAAAACTGCAGTTGAGATCAGATCTTCACACTTTACAATTTAAATATTATAAATAACTGAGAGAACAGTGTTAATTGCAGAGTATTATTTTCTATCTCACATTTATTCACTGAATAGAAGAGAATTATTAATAGAGATTATAAAAGATAGTTAAGTAGCTATTATCTTTTCTAAAATCTTGTCTAGATAGTTCAATAGAGATATTACTCCATATAACTTAGAAATTGAATTTTTTCTATTAGATTTTACAAGAATCACTTCAGTAGCTTCTCTTCAGCATTCAGAATAATATTTATTTTTCAAGAGATTGAAAAAGAGCTTAAAATATTCATTTTATAAGTAGAAGTATGTATTTAAATGATTAAGTAATTAATTGAATGAGACCTTGTAGCAGATTTAACTGAACTTGAGAAGATAGCTAACTCTAATTCATCTTACATAAGCTCAGATCATTCTCAGTCATTTTCATTAATATAGTTGTAAAGTAATATATTCTCTTTCTCTGAATCTGAATCTGATAAGTTTTGAAAGAGATATCTTATAAAAGCTTGACATTTTTTTTTAAAAGAATTTACTGTATATAATTTATTCTGAAACTCATATTCTAAGATTGAAAGTTTTACTACACTTCTTGTTTTAGTGTAGTTAAAAGTATTAAAAACTTTCTTTTCTTATGCTTCTTTAAGAAATTTATTCTAGCAGTCTGTTTTAGTTCTTTTAATATCTGAAAAATATTTATTTCTGACAGCTTTAAACTCTTTATCAGATATTACATCATTCTTTCAATCTCTTCTAATAGTAGCTGATTGTTTTCTTTTAGATGTAATATTCTTATTTTATCAAGATTTGAAACACTCAGAAGACTTTCTCTTTGAAATATTATCTCTAACACTTATTAGAATAATAGATGTAATAAGCTTCACTCTTATTCTCAAGTATTTCATTTGAGATATCTTGACTAGGATTTCAATATAGCTCACTCTGCTTTTCAGATTTTAACAGTTTATACTTTCTTACAACTGCTGTGACGGGCTGCGCCTGATCAATCATATAGACTACTCCATTACACTTCATAGATTCCGCGAGAAGCTCCGATTCTCGGCCATTCTCAATCGCCGATCCTCGGCCGCTACGAACGCGTATAAATTCTCCCGCCCCGAAGCTCCACCGCGTACACCACCACATACATGTATAAATATTCACTTCGATCACTGATTCTCACACTTTCTCTTTTCTTTTCTTCTTTAACATTTTTTACTTTGTTATATAAGACCTATCAATATTATATCAATCTATTCAGTGTAGGCCTCTTACACTTGAAAAATATTCATTGTCTTCTTATTAGAAATGATTATTCACACTCATTATCTTCTCATTAGAAATGATTACTCATTGAGAAGATATCTGAACATGTAACAATATGTAAGAATAGAAAAATAGATAAGCAGACACTGAGTTCTCAGATAGAAGCTTGCTTATTAGTTACTCTGACTCTGTAATAAGAACTTATAAGAGAATGTCAGTGAAAGATCTGAGAGTTCTGACATTTCAGATATATAAGATATTCATATAATTACACTTCTTCAGATTTCACAGATATCACACCTCTGATAAATAATATAATCATGTCTAATGATAATATGAGAGAACTCTCAAATGCAAGTATAGAAGTAATATCACAGTGACTTTAAACAATGTTGAAATTACAACAGTAATAGATAGTAGATATGCATATAACTTAACAACTTCAATGCAAGGAAATTTAATAATTAATTCAACAGAGAACTTACATAACTTCAACATCTACAGAATTAAATACAAAAGTACTGAAGAAACACTTAGATGCTTTTATATATTTCAATACTTTCAATCTCACTCTCTACTTATCATGAAGAATGAAAATGCTTGTAAAACTAAGTGTAGATGAAGAT
This sequence comes from Blastomyces gilchristii SLH14081, assembly GCF_000003855.2. NCBI lineage: Eukaryota > Fungi > Ascomycota > Eurotiomycetes > Onygenales > Ajellomycetaceae > Blastomyces > Blastomyces gilchristii. The sequence continues at coordinate 2,911,286 of NW_003101680.1, read as the reverse complement.
ATCATCAGTTCACTAATTAATCAAGATTAATATATTAATGAATAATTGAAGAATTATGTGAAATAGAAATTTCATTCATGAATGAAAGCATGTGAATCTGTGTTGTAAATATCTGATAATATTATCAAACATTTTAATATTCTGTTCTAAGATACTACTGTATAACAAAAAGTATTAGATTGATTATAAAGTGTCTGATAGAGAAATACTTCTCTTATAACATTCATCTCTGACTTTAACACTCAGATCTTAGAAGCAGATAATCAATCTTAAGAGAATTGAATCAATATTAACATGCTCAAGAAGATATTGACTTTTAAACTCTTACAGACTCTTATAAGTATAAATAAAGACTCAACTTATAAAGGCTAGTGCACATAGCTTCAGACATTGAATGACTGTCTTATCAAGCTTAAGTGTATACAGAACAGTAATAGAAGATGTTATATCTCAGTTACTTATACATCTGTATCAAAGAAAAGTAACAGTAATAATACAGATGTTATGAACTGAATAGATTCAAATGTCTATATATAAGCAAGAGTTTTCATTATTCAAATAGACTTCTGAGTCTCTGAGATCACTTCTGAAGAAGTCACTGATCAACATTAATATGAAGTATGTATTAACTATAACTGATTAAAACACATTACTTTCAACTACTAATTAATCTATATACCTTCTCACTTAAGAGAAAGATCAGTGCCTTCTCACTCAAAGAAATCAAAGAATGAATCAGCGCCTGTCTGTGTCAATCATATTATAGTGAAGAAAGATTTAGAAGATAACTATAATAACACTCTAATGAAACAGGGAAAAGATTAGCTTCTGTTCAAATTTGCAAACAGAAGCTTGAAGAGATCAGATAATGTAAGAGGCCTACGCTGAATAGATCAGTATAATATATAGGTCTTATATAACAAAAAGAAAAATGTTAAAGAAGGAAAAGAAAGAGAAAGTATGAGAATCAGTAATCAAAGTGAATATTTATACATGTTTATAGTAGCTGAGAATCAGCAATCAAGAATGAGCGAGAATTGAAGCAGTAGAAATCTGTGAAGTGTAACAGAATAGTCTTATGAATGACTGAGCACAGCCTGCCACATTAGCCCCCTTCTTCTCATTGATCAAGGGCTGTGATCTCAGATAACACAGAACTCAGAGTTCAGATCAGATAATTATAGCTGATCTATTTCACAAGATATTATCAGTCACAGCTGCAGAGTCTCTTATTGAGACTATCTTCAATTTCTCACTCAAGTTCATTATCTTCTTCTATGATTTCTGACAGCTCTCAGTCAGAAGTCAGTTATAAAGAGAATGAGTCAGTGACAATATAACAGAGTAGACTTGTATAAAACATATCATGAATCTCTGACAGAGTATCAAGATAATAGTTATAGCTGTCTAGAACTTCTATGACTGTGTATTTCACATGATAATAATTCAATGTATGAAATAAGTGTATAATTTATATATTCTTGAGATTTAATTGTATAAGATCTTCTATCTTATACTGTTCTGTGAAATCTTATCAGATATTGACTTGATTCTCTTAATCTTATTTAACACTTATCATGAAAACTTCTGCTCAGTCATAGACATCTCAGAGCTTTATTACTATATTATCAGCAATCTGAATCAGACTGTAGAGGTTCAGTGTAAACTGTGTAGTCTCTAAAAGATTCAACACTTTCATATAATATCTGTATATAAGAAAGAACAGACTTACATCTATTAAAATAACATCTCAATCATTGATAGTGATCTCTGTATATAGAAGAAGATTATATCAATTATCTTATAAGTAATTATAGAACTTATAAAGATAATTCTTCACAGTCTGAATTATTCATTCTGATACATTATCAGTCTCAGAGTGATAGATAGTTAATAAATAATATATAATCTTAAGAACTTAATAGATTCTTATTCAGAGAGTACTTATGAATTAATAGTCTCAGTCTGATACAATAGATGTCAGTAATATATATATCTGATAAAATGAACTCTGTAAGAAGGCTTCAGTGACTTGTTCAGTATTCATCTTATTACAAGATTTCAATATTATATCTTTACTTAGTCAGTTAATAATAATCAGAATATTCTTACAATCTCTACTCTCAGATAAATTAATAGTAAAGTTAATTACTACATCTTATCAGATTCTATCAGAGATATTAAGTGATTTCAGTAGATCTTTTCTACAGTTCTTTCATGAGATAATAGAAGAACAGTGATCATAGTTTCAGATGAGATATCTGATACTATTTAATATCTCAGATCAGTAAAACTCTCAGAAGATCATTCTATACAGTTATTCATAGCCTGAATAGTCAGTTATATATAAGTTATATATCTCTTGTATTATCTAAGTGTATAAGAGTTTGAAGTAAGAGACTTAACATCATTTACAAAATTACAGAGCATTACTGTCATCTATTGAATATTCTGAGATATCAGTTCTTATGTGTAATTCTGAAGAAAATTGAGATGCTTCTTATTATACTGCTTCAGTGAGAGTTTGAAGAAGTGTATCAGCCTGAGCTGCTGTATATCACAGTTTATTTAGTGTGAGAGAAGTGAAGATATTAGTATCAGTTTGAAGAGAGAGTATTCTAATTGAAGAAGTATATATAGTGTTATAAGTGATCTCATTGTAATCAACTAATATCTTCAGATTCAAGAGCTGATATTCTCAATTTATTCAGTGTATATCTATTACATTAAACAGCATATCTTGTTCTCATTATAAGAGTGTATCTGCTATCAAGTTCTGACTGCTGAGGTGATAGTATATTATAAAATGAAAGTAGCTTAGAAACTCAGATCATTGCAATTATCATTCAGTGAGTTTATAGATAGTTATAAAGTATTTAAGATTCTTATGATCTGTGATTATCTTAAATTCAGAGATACTTCAGAGTTCAGAGTCTCATTTATCTAGATAGTATATAATCGCAAGAAGTTTCTTATCATAGATCTTATAATTGTATTCAGCAGAACTCAGTTTCTTAGATATAAAGAAGCATAATTATAAGATATCTTCATTATTATATTATAATATAGCTTCTTCTGTAATATAGTCAGAGAAATCAGCATTAATAACTATCTTATAATCAGAATCAAATATTATCAGTAGAGAGATATTAATAAATATCTTCTTTATCTGTATAAATGCAGCTTCAGTATTCACTGATCATTGAAATACTGAGTTCTTCTTAGTAAGTTCTGTAAGTAATCTTATAATATCTGAGAAGTTTTGTATAAATTACTGATAGAAGTTAGTAAATCTGATGAAGCTTTATACCTCTTTCACAGTGTGTGAGACCTCTTATTCAAGAATAGCAGAGATCTTCTCAGAATTCATTCAGATTCTCTTATCAGCTTCTATAATAATGTCTAGATATTTTGTACTTTTAATCTCAAAATTATACTTATTTATATCTATTGATAGTTCTGCTTTCTGTAGTCATTGTAATATCTTTTATACATATTCTTGATATTCTTTTCTGAACTCATCAGTGAAGATGAGAATGTTATCAAGATATACAGATATGAATTCATTAAGAAAATTTCAGAGTGCTCAGTTGATATACTTCTGAAATATACTGAGAGTATTAACTAGTTCAAAGAGTGTGACTACTTATTCAAAGAGATTATATTATGTTCAGAATACTGTAAGTCACTTATCTTCTTCAGTGATATGAATCTTATGAAATATAGTAATAATATGTAACTTTGTAAATTATTGAGCTTGTTCAATATGAGCTAGAGTTTCATTAATAAGAGATAAAGAATAACAGCTCTTCTTTATTAATCTATTCAATTCTCAATAATTCATACAGAATCAGAGTTCTTCATCTGATTTCTTTGCAAAGAGAATAGAGGCTGCAGTGAAAGGGTTACTAATATATATGAATTCTTTATTCAACAGATTGTTAAGTGTCCTTCAAAGAAGAAGAAGTTTATCTCAGAATATATTATAAAGAGAGTCTCATGATAATTCAGAGTTCTCATCATTTTTCTTTTCTAACTTAATACTGTGATTCACTTCTGAATCTCATAAGAAAGATAGATTTGTAACATTATTATCTTATCAGAAGATATCTAGATATTCATGATATTATTAAGAAAGTTTCATACAAGAATCTGTTATTATAACACAGAATAACTTTTCTAGAGTTTTTTTGATATCAGTCAGACTGATGAAATAGATTGATATATAATTCTGCTATCAGTGATTTTATCAGCAGTTTTAATGATAACTTCTTTTTCAGAGTATTTTATAAGTGTTGACAGAGATCTGTGTAAGATTCATAGTCTTATAAATATCATCTTTTAGATTCTATCTTTGTTAGAGAATATTAAGCTTCTGTTTTAAGCATTTAATAAGATATCTTATTCAGATAGTCAGATAAGTTCTAATATAAGATTATAATCAAGATTATCAACTTCATATATATAGATATCTTTATATTGATGTTCTTTAACATCTATGTTTAGTTTCACTATATAACAGATGTAAATATCTTTTGAATCATCAAATTCTGTAAGAAGTCAGAGTTTTGATAAGAGAATACACTGAAGATTATAATATCTTACAACTGAAGATTTTATCATTACATAGTAACATAGATCACTGTCTACTATGACTTTAATATTATATATATTATCAATCACAGTAGATATAAGAATCACATTCATTATTATTTTCTCTTTAAATTATTATCATCTGATCTCTTCAAGCTTCTGTTTACAAATTTGAACAGAAGTTAATCTTTTCTCTGTTTCATTAGAGTATTCTCATAGTTATCTTCTGAATCTTTCTTCACTATAATGTGATTGATATGAACAGACACTGATTCATTCTTTGAGTAAGAAGATACATAGACTGATCAGCAGTTGAAAGCAGTGTATTCTGATCAGTTACAGTTAATACATACTTCTTATTGATATCAATCAGTGACTTCTTCAGAAGTGATTCCAGAAACTCAGAAGCCTGTTCAGATGACAGAGATTCTTGTTTATATATAGATATTCAAGTCTACTCAATTCATAATATCTGCATCATTGTTATTCTTCAGTGCAGATGTATAAGTAACTGAGTTATTTCTCAGTATAGATGTATAAGTATAATATCTTCTATCACTGTTCTATATACTCTTAAGCTTGATAAGACAGTCATTCAATGTCTGAAGTTGTACACAGAAATCTTCATAACTCTGGTCTTCATCTACACTTATAAGAGTCTGTAAGAGTTTGAAAGTTAATGTCTTCTTACGTATACTAATCTTTATTCAATTCTCTCAAGATTGATCATCTGCTTCTAGAATCTTAGTATCAAAGTTAGGAATAAATGTTGTAAGAGAAGTGTTTCTCTGTCAGACACTCTGTAATCAATCTAATACTTTCTATTATATAATAGTATCTCAGAACAGAATATCAAGATATTTCATAATATTATCAGATATTCACAACACTGATTCACATGCTTTTATTATTATTATTATTATTATTCTTCAATTATAGATGTATGCAGTCAGAGACTATGACATCCACCTGAGAACTTTAGTTCTCAGCGTTTTTTCTATGTCTGTAAAGTTAACTATTATACATTCATCAATTTGAGATATGCAAAATCAGAAAATTCCAGCTCAGAATACAAAAACTGTTTACAAATTGCAGTGTTTTAACATCTTTTGATACTTTGAAACCATTTGACAATATCATGACAAAAGAAAAGAGAAAAAGAACACAGTCTCAAAGATAGACATATTAAATAGATAGATAGAAAGAAATTGAAAGGAAAAGATAAAGAAAAAGATAAAGTAAAGAGAGACTATAACAAAACAAATTATTAAAAGAGAGTGTATAGCTGTTTTAACAGACTATATCTGATTGATTTCCTCCTCTTCATATTCAGATAATTCTGAATTTAGCCATTTTCTTGTAGCTGCTTGAGTTTCTGATAGAAAGTCTATTAAGTATTAAAGTCCTGTCTCAGTTGAGAATAAGAACCTCATATTTAATTGATTTAAATCATACTTCTTCTTTAATTTGACTCTGAGACTATTGTATAATGCACAATGCATTACAATATACTCAGAATTCTCATTTGTATTGCAGAATGAGCACTCTGTTGAATCAAATCTATCATCAAATCTTTGTATATAGGATTTGAAATAACCATGTTCTAGTTTTAGCTGAATTATGAATGAGAATATTTTCTTTTTGCATTTAATTGAACAAGATTTCCACTTTGGTTTTGTCTCAAATCTTGAATAATGTATGCTCTTCTTTTGTTTCTGCCAGCTTTCATTTCACTTGTTTAAACAAGATTCTTTTCTCTTTCTCTTTATGAAAGACCAGGACACTGTTTTTTGAATAGATCTGCTTAATTCTGAACTCTTTTTTGCAGCTGAATCAGCCAATTCATTGTCATGAATATTCATATGAGCAGGAACTCAATGCAGATGAATTATCAGTTTAGATGTTCTTCTCTTTTGAATTTTCAAAACAGAGTTTAAAGTCAGGTCAAGATTCATTTGATCATTATGAATCTGACTATTTCTAAGTCTTTTTAAAGCAGCTTGACTATCAGAGAATATCCATATCTCTTTCAAACTATTTCCTCTTTTATAAGATTTTATTTCAATGAGTTTGAAAGCTTTCACTATTGCAAATAGTTCAGCATCAAAGACTTCAGATTCACAGCCTAAATTCTAGAAATCTGAGATAAAATTGATATTATCTTCAGTATAAGCACTGTCTGCACCTAATCTATTCAAATTCTTATTTTTTGAGCCATCTGAGTAAATCAGAATAGAGTCTTTTATATTGATTGTAGAGATCTTCTTCAAATGCTGTTCATATTCTCTCTCTTTAGATAGTTCACTTATTTGTAAGTCTATGAGAGATTCCAGCTTTTCTCTTCAGAGAGATATCTTCTCATGATCAATTTTCTCAACATTTAATGAAGAAAATTGATTCTTAATAAGTGAACATAGTCTATAGAGTTGAGAGGGCATTTTCTTTAAAGCATTATTCTCATTTCAATCAAGAAATCTATTCCAATCCAGTTCATTTCCTGAGTTAACTGGGTTATAATCTCTTTGAATGAGTAGTTACTCTCTTTAAACTAGCTAATATCTCTAGTATATTTTAAAAGTATATTAACTGAGCACTCTGAAACTTTCTTGATAAATTCATATCTGCATATTTCAATGGCATTCTCATCTTCACTGATGAGTTCAGAAAAGAATATTAAGAACATATGTAAAGAGTATTACAACAATTATGAGAAGCAAAACTATTAATAGATATTAATAAGTGTGATTTTAAAGTCAAGAGTATCAAATATCTGAGTTTTATCATAGAAGCTGATAAGAGAATTTGAATGAATTCTGAGAAAGTCTCTGTCATTCTTGAATGAGAAGCTCTGTATACTGTGAAAGATGTATAAAGCTTCATCAGATTTACTAACTTCTACTGATAATTTATACAAAACTTCTCAGATATTGTAAGATCACTTACAGAACTTATTAAGAATAACTCAGTATTTCAGTGATCAGCAGATACTGAAGCTGCATTTTCATAGATAAAGAAGATGTTCATTAACATCTCTCTACTAATAAAATTTGATTCTGATTGTAAAATAGTTGTTAAAGCTAATTTCTCTGACTATATCACAGAAGAAGCTATATTATAATATAATAATGAAGATGTCTTACAATCATATATCTTCATATCTAAGAAACTGAGTCTCACTGAATGCAATTATAAGATCTATGATGAGAAACTTCTTATAATTGTACACTGTCTAGAAGAATGAGACTCTGAACTCTGAAGCATCTTTAAATTTAAGATAATCATAAATTATAAGAATCTCAAACACTTTATTATTACTTACAAACTTATAGAATAACAGATGTAATGATCTGAGCTATTAAGTTATTTTCATTTCACTATACACTATCATTTCAGTAGTCAGAACTCAATGACAGATGCTCTCTTATAACAAGAGTAAGATATACTGTTCAATATGACAGACACACACTGAATAAACTGAGAATATCAGCTCTTAAATCTGAAGATATTAGTTGATTACAATGAGATCACTTATGACACTATATATACCGCTCTAATTAGAACACTCTCTCTCTGAACTGACACTGATATCTTCACTTCTTCTACACTGAATGAACTGTGGCATACAGCAGCTCAGACTAACAAACTTGTTCAGACTCTCACTAAAGCAGTATAGTAAGAAGCATCTCAATTTTCTTCAGAATTATATATAAAGACTGACATCTCAGAATATTTAATAGATAACAGTAATACTCTGTGATTTCATAAATAACACTCAGTTTCTCACTTCAAACTCTTACATACTCAGATAATGTAAGAGATACATAAGTTATATATAACTGAATATCTAAGTTGTGAGTAACTGTATTAAATAATCTCTTAAGAATTCTACTGATCTGAGATATCAAACAGTATTAAATACTTTATCTGAAACTATAGCTATTGTTTCTTCATCATCTTATAAAAGAACTGTAGAAAAGATCTACTGAAATCACTTAATATTTCTGATAGAATCTGATAAAATATGATAATTGACTTCACTATTAATCTCTCTAAAAACAAGAGTTATAAGAACATTCTAGTCATTATTAACTGATTAAGTAAAGATGTGATACTAAAATCTTATAATAAGATAGATACTGAACAAGTTACTGAAGTCTTTCTACAGAGCTTATTCTATCAGATATATAAATTACTGAGATTCATAGTATCAGATTAAGACTATTAATTCATAAGTATTCTCTGAATAAGAATCTGTTAAGTTCTCAGAATTATATACTATCTATTAACTATCTATCACTCTGAGACTGATAATACATTAGAATAGATAATTCAGACTATAAAGAATTATCTTTATAGATTCTGTCATTACTTATAAAATAATTGATATAATCTTCTTCTACACACAGAGATCACTATTAATAGCTGAGATGCTATCTTAATAGATATAAACTTATTCTTTCTTATACACAGTTATTATATGAAAGTATTGAATCTTCTAAAAATCACACATTTTATATTAAATCTCTGCAGTTCAATTCAGATTGCTGATAATATAATAATAAAGCTCTGAGATATCTGTGACTGAGTAGAGGTCTTCATAATAACTGTAAAATAAGATTAAAAGAATTAAATTAATATTTATCAAGATCTCACTGAGTAATATCAGATAGAAGACTTAGTATGATTGAATCTTAAGAATATATGAATTATATATTCATCTTATACACTGAATTATTATCATATCAAGTATAAAGTGATGAAAGTTCTGAGTAGTTATAACTACTGTCTTGACATATCATCAGAAATTCATGATGTCATTTATACAAGCTTACTCTGATGTGTTATTATCAATCTATTCTCTTCTTAACTGACTTCTGACTGACAGTCATCAGAGATTATAGAAGAAGATAATGAGCTTGAGTAAGAGATTGAGAATATTCTCAATGAGAGACTCTGCAGCTGCAGTCAATAATATCTTGTGAAATGAGTCAGTTTTAATCAGCTGACCTGGACTCCGAGTTCCGCACTATTCAAGATCATGGCTCTTGACTGATGAGAACTACGCGTGACCAGGGAAGGAGGGAGCTAATGTGACAGGCTGCGCTCAATCAATCATATAGACTACTTCATTACACTTCATAGATTCCGCGAGAAGCTCTGATTCTCAGCCATTCTTGATCACTGATTCTCAGCCGCTACAAACGCGTATAAATTCTCCCGCTCTGAAGCTTCACTGCATACACCATCACATATGCATATAAATATTCACTTTAATCACTGATTCTCACACTTTCTCTTTTCTTTTCTTCTTTAATGTTTTTCACTTTGTTATATAAGATCTATCAATATCATACTGATCTATTCGGCGTAGGCCTCTTATAACTGCTTTTCAATCAGCTTTTTCAAAGTTAAACTGATTAGAGAGAAGAGAGTTTTCACTCATTTATTTTTCACTCAGTTCAATATTAAATTGAATAATCTCATGACCTGATTCTGATGTCTCATTTGAATAAATAAATCAGTTTACAAGTCTTTTTTCATTAGATTTTATAATATGAAGATTAGATTTATAATAGATTTCTGTTTCATATCTTTTCTGAAGAATAATTGTTGATCAGACTTGTTAACTAAATCTATTAAATGCTTAAAAATTCATTTAATCAGATTATCTGCTCTTACTGCTCTTTTGCATTCTGAATTTCATTAAAGATGATGTGCATTGAAATCTTCTACAATTATGAAGTTTCTTAATGAAGTTATGTTCAGAAATTCTCTATTAATTATTCAGATATTATTAATTTTCTTCAAATACTTTTTATTATAGATATTTATAAGCTGTATAGTATTAAACTTGCTCTCTTTATCTATAATATCACTTATCAGAATATCAGAGTCAGACATAATATTAAATCTTAGATTAAATTAATATCTTGATCTTTTTCTTTCATAAATCACTACTCTTGACTTTATCTCAGACTTTTGAGATATAAAGCAGTAGTAGCTTGAATGAGAAATGATGTATTTTTACTCAGCATCAAACTTCAGTTTCTGAAGCAGTACAAAATCAACTTTTTATTCAAATGTAATTTAAAGACAAGAATAAATACAATTTGAGTTTCTATTCACATTATTTTGAATAAATGTGATTTTTGAAGAGTTTTAAAACCTTTTTTATTATTTTTATTGTATATTCATACTAAAAGAGAGTAGAGATAGAGTAGAATCTAATCACTATCATTAGATAGTAGATTATAAATATTTTGAAAAGTAGAAATGTCAACTGCTTGTATTATATCTAGTTTATAATCAGAGTCATTTCTCAATTCTCTAATCTTAACAGAAGTTTGAGAATTTAAGTTCTGTTTACATTTAGCTGAAGAATTGAAGTTTGAAGATTTAAATAGTTAAGAGTCTCTTCTTTTTAAGCTTGCAGTTATAGATTTACTGATTTGACTATTCTCTTCAGTTCTAGATTAATTTTGAGCTTCATCTTTTCTTCAGTTCTTTTAAGTTCTTGAAGTGAACATATATTCTTTTGATCTAGATGCATGTTTTTCTTTGCAATTAGAGTATTTAAGTAGAGTATATTAACATATTTTATCTCTTTTTAAGCATGTTTTATATTTATACTCACTAGTTTTGTGATCTCTAGCATAGAATGCATATTTTAAGTCTCTAAAATTAGAGATTGCAAAGTATTCATATCTTTGACAGTTTAAACACTGTGTTTGAGCTTTGAGATTCATTCTTGAGTCTTTATATTCATGGATTCTTATTTTCAAACCTGCTACTTTTACTTCAGAGATCTTTGACTGTTTAAGTGTCTTTGTATATACTAGAACAGAGGCATTTTTTCTGCTTTATCTGAACTCAATTGAATTTAGTTATACAGACTCTTTTCTCAGTTGAATAGAGTTGTATTCTTCTAATTCATTTTTGAGAAGTAGCATTTCTTCTTCACAGTTAAAAATTTCAACTGAAATATTATACAGAATAAATTTATCTCACTTTTCATCTCTCTTAGATAGAATTGTTGTATTTAACAAAGATTCTACTGTTAATTTTCAGAGATTCTCATTCTGAATAAGAAATTGTGCACTGAATTCAGGCATTGTAGTCAGAATGATGAAGTTTTTAAAGAAGAATAACTCAATTGAAGCTATAACTGATTTTTAAACTTCAATATCAGTCATTAACTGAGAAAAGAACTGCTGATTAATTTCATTTCTGATTCTGAAAATGAGATTTGAGTTTAGCTTGTTTCTTGTGACGGGCTGCGCCCGATTAATTATATAGACTATTTCATTACACTTTATAGATTTCTACTGTCTCATTCTCAAACATGTATGCTCTGATTCTCAGCCATTCTCAATCACCAATTCTCAGCTGTCATGAACACGTATAAATTCTTCTGCTCTGAAGCTTCATTGTGTACATCACTACATATATGTATAAATATCTACTTTGATTACTGATTCTTGTACTTTGTCTTTCTTTTCCTTCTTTAACATTTTTCACTTTGTTATATAAGATCTATAAGTATCATACTGATCTATTCAGTGTAGGCCTCTTATACTTGAAAAATGTTCATCATCTTCTTATTAGAAATAATTATTCATGTATTATCTTCTCATTAGAAATGATTATTCATTGAGAAGATATCTGAACATATAATAATATGTAAGAAATAGAAAATGATTAAATAGTTAAGCAGATAATAAGTTCTCAGATAGAAGCTTACTCATCAGTTACTCTAACTCTGTAATAAAATCTTATAAGAGAAGATTAGTAAAAGACCTGAGAGTTCTAACACTCAGATATATAAGATATTTATATAATTACACTTCTTCAGACTTCACAGACATTACATATTTAATAAATGATATGTTTAACAACAATATGAGAGAACTCTCAAATGCGAGCATAGAAGTAATATCACAGTGACTTTAAGTAATGTTAAAATTACAACAGTAATAGATAGTAGACTGACTGTATAACTGTGTCTGAGATCAGAATCAAACTTTACAGTTATTACATTGTCTAAAAGCATTACTTCTGATCATGATTTATGTTTATTATATTGATCTCAAATCACATTATTTTAAATATTAAAGATCTCAGATTCACTTTTCAAATAAAAATCTAGTCTCAGATATAGAATATATTTGAATTCTTAGTTACATTTTCATTCTGATTTCATTATTGAGAATGGCATTAAATGAGATTATGAAATCACTTCTCACTTACATAATATCATAACATAGTACTTATTTGTTGAAAATTCAACAGAGAGTGTTATTAAATATCATTACTTTTCTGAATACAGATTATAATTCATATAATTTTAATTATGAAAAAAATATAAAATATAAAAAAAAAAAACAAAAAGCAAAAAATAAAACAAAAACAAAAAAAAATCACAATGAAAAAAAAGAGAAAAAAATAAAAAATAAAAATAAAAAAAATCAAGAACACAGAGCTGCAGTACTCTTAAAATACTCACTTCTCAGAGTCTTTACAATGTTTATTATTAATTATGTATCTCTTACAGTGAGAGTAACACAGCTGTGATAAGTTATTATCTTAATATTATCTAATAAATAATCAGTATATATCTATATAAATGTGAATATTTAGAAAATATACACTTAAAAAGTGTGATCAGAGTGAACTCTACTATCACTTGAATAATATCAAGAACAGAACACTGAAATTAATGATTCTTCTCATTAATTTTATAGACAAGGCATGTGAAGATAGTCTTGATAAATATAAGATTCTCTAACTTCTGATAAAAACAGATCTCACAGAGAGACTCTATTTTCATAATATTAGACACTGAGTATTATTAAAAAGTATTACTTTTATACAATGTATATACACTTACTATGACAATTCATTCTCTGTATATATAACTAAGAGTTGCAGCTTTCTTATACTGCACAGCTCTCTCTGAGATGCTGCTGCTGATTTGTAACTTACACAGTCTTTCAGTTCAGCATATACTGTGTGTATACAGCTCAGTGTGCTGAGGTCATGTTAGTCATTATAACCTGGTATGATACTTGCTTTTCATGAGTCATGTTTTGTTTGAGAAGAGAGAGAGAAGACATGACTATTATTTTATTAAAAAGAAATAAATAATTAGTAATATTAAATATAATTTAATTCTTCTGTATTTAAAATTTGATTAGTCTATACTCTTCAATTTGAGAGTTTCTAAGAGTGTTTTAATAGTTTTCATACCAGCTTGAACTTAGTGATGAGTTGAAGAAGAAGAGAAAAGAGAGAAGAAAGAAATAAGAATAACTTATCTTTATAATATAAAAACAGAGAATTACTGCAATTATTCTCTTTAGTAATAAAGATCTGTTTTCTGCATGTATCTCTGATATAGATTATATAATAACTGTATATAAAGAATATCAATAGTGTATATATTGAATAAAGATAATGTTGCTATGTAATACTGTAGCTGTTTCTATACATCTCTGAAAGCTATTAATAGTTTCTTTTAGTCTTTTTATATTTGATAAGTTAATAATATATTTCAATACACTCTCTCTTTTATTATCATCATTATTATTATCACTATTATCATTATTACTATTATTATCATTATCATCATTATCATCACTATTATTGTTATTATTATATCATTACTAGCTGCTTTCTCTGTCTTCACTTCTCTTAACACTTATTAAAATCAATCATGTCATTTCTCTTCAAATATTCTGCAGTTCTGCGGATTATCAAGGCGCGTGAGTGCTATCACAGATTAAAGAGAGAGAAGAAGAAGACATTCAAGTGAGAGAAGACAGATTATAAGACATATTATAATACCTTGAAGAGACATTATAAGACATATTATAATGCCTTGAAGAGACATTATAAGAGAGTAGAATAATAATAATTTTAAGTAATACTTCTAATAGATTTAGACTGAACTAAGTATAGAAATAATACAGATGACACTGTCAGTGAGAGATTGAAAAAGAAGATAGTGAAGAGTCTTATACAGTAGTGATAAGATCAGAAAAAGTTCTGAGAATAATTTAAAATCAAGATAAAGAGAGAGAGAAAGAAGAAAAGTGTTACTGTAAATAAGCAGTGATAGAAGAAGATTAAGAGAGTTATTATTATTATTATTATTCTTTCATTATACTCATATACAAGCGGAGCTAATGATGAGTCCTTGCGTGATGTTAAATACAGGTCAAGTGTTGATTATACAGGAGGAAATACAGGTGTTGAGACCATGTCAAGATAACAAGAACATAGGAAAATACAGAGAAGTGACAATTAAATACATGCAATAATAACTTCCCAGCTCAGAAACATAGAGTGATTCATTGAAGTGATTTGTACACCTCTGTATTTATTAGGAATCTGAGGTGCTTAAGTTCCGGAATTAATGTATCCCCTGCGTTTCGAACCCATGTGTCTTGGTTTCCCACGCCAAGGCGCTACCGGGTGGCCGCATTAACCATTCGGCCACCGGGGCAGATTAAGAGAGTATTAAAGTGAGAGATAAAGAAGTCAAAAATGATAAGTTTTTTATTGAGAGATAATGATTTTTAATACACAGCCATCATACATATTTCAACCGCTCCACCACGAACTCGCTCGATTTTTCAAATGAGAACCCGGCGATAGATCCATCGAAAAGCCCTCGATCATATGAGCATTTTGACCCCATCGCTGACCGCATACCCCGTGTGGTGGTGGAGTTATTCAGCCAAACATGAACCAGATGTTGTTCAAAACTCCTGTGTGGAATTATCCCTCATTCTCCCCTACCACACCACAACCCCGGGCCAAATTGCCATACAAATAGTAAGATGAAGAGACCTAGCCATATGCACCAATCTTCTTGATTTTGGAAGATTCTCAATCTGTAATTGTGAAGATATCTGAGAAGCAATCTCTGTGAAAACCCTGTTCATCTTTGATGTTTCAAAACATCAACACTAAGTCTTATTCTTGTACCACTCTTCTCAATCTGGCTCATCTCTGACAGAAAAATACAAAAAGATATCTCAGTGATAACATTAAGTATATAATCAACAGACACTTCTAAAGTGCAATCTTCATAATCTATCTTCAGTGTATCTAGACATTAATATCAAGTCTCACTCTCATACTATCTCTCTCAATCTGGCTCATCTCTGACAGAATAATACAAAAAGATATCTTAACAACAATATTCAATATATAATCAGCAGATAATAAGTCAACAGAATAAGTCAACAGTATATCAACTACTATAAATTCAGTATATCTCAAGATCTGACTGAGTCTTTGATCTCTACACAGTGAGATATATTAAATCTAGTTTTAATATCTCAATATTGAATAGATTCTGCAAGAGATTGAGAACAGCAATACTAGATTTCTATTGAATTTAAGAATTAACTCTATATTGATATAATTATTGATAAAGTCTTCTATTTTAAGATATAAATAATCAGTTCCTCTACATCTCACTGATAATATTTATATTATTATATAGAAACAGACTTATATTCTTCATAATATTAAGACTCTGAAGAGAGAAAGTCTTGATAGAAGATATATAGTAGTATATATCTTAGCAGTTTCTATCTCATTCTTCTGCAGCAGTTAATACAAAAAAAAGATCTTAGAAATAGTTTTTTACTTCTCTTGAAAAAGTAAGATGTTTTTCTCTGAGTTTTATACAATATTCTTACAAAGAATTAAAAATAGAGCTGTTTTCTATCATAATTTCATATTCTTTTAAGTAAGAATTACTTTTTCAGTCACTGAAGAGCTTTCATTAATACTTAATTCTTTTTTATACTCTTTATTAACTGATTTGAGTTGTATACTTGTTGTGTGAGAAGAATTGAATAATTTAGAATAAAATTGAATAGTTTTAATCAATTTCTCTGTAAAAAATTGATTTATTTTTTGTCAGTTTTTCTCTGAAAAACTATTATATTATCTGATTTATTATTAATTGATATCATACTTTTTCTCACTGTATCTTAAGAAAGAGATTGTAAAGATTTTATTGATTTATCTTAAAAATCAATTTTAGTTTATTAGATTGTCTTCAAAAATCTAATCTAGTTACTGAACTAGTGTGAAAAAAATCAGGTGTTTTATACATAAAAGTCTTTTATTCTTCTTTTGAAACAGTCTGATCAACTTTTCAATTGAAAACAGACTTAGAAATCTCTTAATTGAAATAGTCTGATCAACTTTTCAAAAGAGTTCAATATATATCTCAATTAAAACAGTCTGATCAACTTTTCATTAAGTGAGAATAATGAGTTCAAAAATACACTCAGTTGATGTGGAAAAAGATGCTTTCTCAAATACTATTCCTGAGATTGAAATTCTGAAGAGAAGAAAGAAAGAAGAAATAGAGAAATAATAAGTTCTTAAAATACAGACACTTGAAAAAGCAAGCAAGATTCTTGAAAAGCAGTGTCTGAGTGAGATAAATGCAGAAGTTCTGTTAATTCTTCATACTTAAACAAGACAACTAAAGAAGATGATCAAGTTCAAACTTGAAATTCCAAATATAGTTCAAAAAATATTGAAAATTCCTAGTACAATCACTGACTTCTCATCTTACTCTTCTTTCTCTTTTTCTACTTCTTCTTCTTCTTCAAATCAGAAGAAAATATATGCTCAAGCAGCTGAATCTGCTGTCTCTAAATCTGCTATCTCAAAATATGGTTAAAATCCTGAGAAAACTGAGAAGAATAATGCTCATACTTCTATTCATAGAAAAGTGAAGAAAAAAATATAAAAGAAGAAAAACTTCTAAATCTTCAGAAAGAGAAGACTTATTCTCAAAGTCTCAAATCAGAACATCTTATAAAGAAATAAGTTAAACTCAAATCTCATTTTCAGAATCAGAAATGAAATTAATTAGCAGTTCTTTTCTCAGTTAATAACTGATATTACAGTTCAAAAATCAGTTATAGCTTCAATTGAGTCATTCTTCTTTGAAAACTCTATCATTCTGACTACAATGTCTGAATTCAGTGCAGAATTTCTTATTCAGAATGAGAAGCTCTGAAAATCAGCAGTAGAATCTTTGTTAAACACAACAATTCTATCTAAAAGAGATGAAAAGTGAGACAAATTCATTCTTTATAATATTTCAGTTGAAATTTTTGACTGTGAAGAAGAAATGCTACTTCTCAAAAATGAATTAGAAGAATACAACTCTATTCAACTGAGAAAAGAGCCTGTATGACTAAATTCAATTGAGTTCAGATAAAGCAGAAGAAATGTCTCTATTCTAGTATATATAAAGACACTTAAACAGTCAAAGATATCTGAAGTAAGAGTAGTAGATTTGAAAATGAGAGTTCATGAATACAAAGACTCAAGAATGAATCTCAAAGCTCAAACACAGTGTTCAAACTATCAAAGATATGAATACTTTACAATCTTCTGTTTCAGAGACTCAAAATGTGTATTCTATGCTAGAGATCATAAAACTAGTGAGCATAAATGTGAAACATGCTTAAAAAGAGATAAAATATATTAACACACTCTGCTTAAATACTCTAATTACAAAGAAAAACATGCATCTAGCTTAAAAGAATGTATATTTACTCTAAGAACTCAAAAGAACTGGAGAAAAGATAAAGCTCAAAGTAAATCTAGAACTGAAGAGAACAGTCAAGTCAGTAAACTTATAACTATAAGCTTAAAAAGAAGAAACTCTCAACTATCTAAATCTTCAAACTTCAATTCTTCAGCTAAATATAAACAGAATTTGAATTCTCAAACTTCTGTTAAGATAAGAGAATTGAGAAATGACTCTGATAATAAACTAGATATAATATAAGCAGTTGAGATTTCTACTTTTCAGAATAGTTATAATCTACTATCTAATAATAGTGATTAGATTCTACTCTACTCTCTTTTAATATGAATATACAACAAAAATAACAAAAAAAGTTTAAAAACTCTTTAAAAATCACATTTATTCAAAATAATGTGAATAGAAACTTAAATTACATTTATTCTTATCTTCAAATTGCATTTGAATAAAAAGTTAATTTTATACTGCTTCAGAAGCTGAATTTTGATACTGAGTAAAAATATATCATTTCTCATTTAAGCTACTACTGCTTTATATCTCAAAAGTCTGAGATAAAGTCAAGAGTAGTGATCTATGAAAGAAAGAGATCAAGATATTAATTTAATCTAAGATTTAATATCATGTCTGACCCTGATATTCTGGTGAGTGATATTATAGATAAAGAGAATGAGTTTGATACTATACATCTCATAAATATCTATAATGAAAAGTTATTGAAGAAAAATAATAATATCTGAATAATTAATAGAGGATTTCTGAATATAACTTTATTAAGAAACTCTATAATTGTAGAAAATTTTAATGCACATTATTTCTGATGAAATTCAGAATGTAAAAGAGCAGTAAGAGCTGATAATCTGATTGAATTAATCTTTGAGCATTTAATAGATTTAGTTAACAAGTCTGATCAACAAACATTCTATAGAAAAGAGATGAAATAGAAATCTATTATAGATCTAATCTTCATGTCATAAAATTTAATGAAAAAAAGACTTGTAAACTGATTTATTGATTCAAATGAGACATCAGAATCAGATCATGAAATTATTCAATTTGATATTGAACTAAGTGAGAAATAAATGAGTGAAAACTCTCTTCTCTCTAATCAGTTTAACTTTGAAAAAGCTGACTGAAAGGCAGTTGAAGAAAGTATAAAACTGTTAAAATCTGAAAAATAGAGTGAGTTATATTGAAATCCTGATCAAGATATCTCAAATGAAATGCTTGAGAATAGAGTGAAGCTCATTACATCTATTATTCTAGCAAGTGTTAAAGATAATATCTCAAAGAGAAAGTCTTCTGAGTATTCAAAACCTTAATGAAATGAGAATATCACATCTAAAAGAAAACAATTGGCTACTACTAGAAGAGATTGAAAGAATGATATAATTTCTGATAAAGAGTTCAAAGCTGTCAGAAATGAATATTTTTCAGATATTAAAAGAGCTAAAACAGACTACTGGAATAAATTTCTTGAAGAAGCATAAGAAAAGAAAGTTTTTAAAGCTTTTAACTATACTAAAACAAGAAGTGTAGTAAAACTTCCAACCTTAGAATATGAGTTTCAGAATGAATCATATACAGCAAACTCTTTTGAGAAAAAATGTCAAGCTTTTATAAGAACTCTCTTTCAAAACTCATCAGATTCAGATTCAGAGGAAGAGAATATGTCACTTCTCAACTATATTAATGAAAATGACTGGGAATGGCCTGATCTCACTCAAGATGAATTAGAGTCAGCTATCTTCTCAAGTTCAGTTAAAACTGCTGCAGGGCCTGATTCAATTAATCACTTAATTATTCAAAATACATACTTCTACTTAAAGAATGAATATTTTGAGCTCTTTTTCAATCTCTTGAAAAATGAATATCATCCTGAATGCTGGAGAGAAGTCACTGGTAGACTAGCCGCCGGAATCATAAATTTCACATTTGGTCCCATTTGGTCTAATTCCATACATTTCTTGGCGTGAATCCCGCTGGGACTGGCTATCAAAAAAACATGTAAAGTGACTATATATCAGATCTTAAAATGAAACTATGACTTGAAAAAAATGAGAATGTGGTTTCATTTGGTCTCATTTAGTCCCATTCTTAGCATAAAGTTACTATTTTTAGACATTTTAAGGTTTTTTTTAGACTATTTTTAATTTTTTAAAAAGTAATGCTTTTTGATAACACTCAAATGAGATTTAAAGTCATTTAAAGCAATAAAAATAATTTAAATTGAGAAGTAGAAATCATGGTCTCATTTGAAAAATGTGATAAGAGTAGACAGTAAGTCTCACTGAAACAGTATGAGACTACTATCTAATGTTAAAACCATGTAATGAGATCAGTCGAATTGGTAATGAAACTATCAAAAAATCTGGTCCTGGTCTCAGACACGGTCACACGGTCAGTCTAGCCACTGGAGTGATTCTTGCAAAACCTAATAGAAAAACTTCAATTCCCAAGTCATATAGAGTAATATCTCTATTGAACTGTCTAGGAAAGGTTTTAGAAAAGATAATAGCTACTCAACTATCTTTTATAAGCTCTATCAGTAATTCTCTTTTATTCAGTGAATAAATAGAAGATAGAAAACAGTGTGCTGCAATTGACACTGTACTCTCAGTTATTCATGATATTTAAATAGCAAAGCATGAAGATCTGGTCTCAACTGCAGTTTTTATTGATATAAAAGAAGCATTTGATCATGTTTCAAAGTCAAAGTTAATTCAGACATTGAAGATGTTAAAACTGCCACTTTCTCTAATAAAATGAGTTAACTATTTTATATCTAAAAGAATTATACAACTTTTCTTTGATGAAATGAAACAAGACAAGACTGAGATAAAAATAGAAGTACTGCAAGAATCTCTAATCTCACTCATTTTATTTGCAATATACACTGCATATCTATTCAAAAATAGAAATATGAGAATAGTGTGATCTCTGAGTTATATGGATGATATTAGTCTAGTCTACAGCTCAAAAACTATCAAAGAGAATTTGAAAGTGATTGAAGAAGCTGCAAAGAAAATCTTTGTTAGAGCAGATATCAATCAAATTTAATTTAATATGAATAAAACTGAGTTAATTCATTTCTTTTCTAGATTCAATGAGAAAGAACTATCTCTAACTCTTTTAAATAGAGAGATTAAACCCAGTGTAAATGTCAAATGATTAGAAGTATGATTAAAGTTCAAGTTGAATTTTAAATATCACATTCAACAAAGAACTGTCAAGATAGAAAGACTATTGAACAACATAATCAGACTATCAAATACAGAGAGAGGTCTATTCTTCCAGGCTATGAGACAGTTATATATAGCCTGTATTACATCAGTACCTGATTCTGAAGTTCAAGTTTGATGAAATAATCAAGAGAATTTCACTGAACTCTTTCAAAGTCTGCAAAACAGAGTCTTGAGAAGAATTTTGAGAGCATTCAAATCATCTTCTATTAAAGCAATGAAAATTGAAGCTTCAATTCCTTCTTCTGTTATTAGCTTTGAAAAGGCCTGTATAAACTATGCTCTGAGAGTTATAAAGATGAGCTCAAATCATATAATCAGAGAAAGAGTCTCTTCTTCATTTTCATCAATTAACTCTGAAAGTGAACTGAATTGAAATAGATTTCTTAATTGAAATGAAAATAATTCTTCAAAGAAAATATCTTCTCAACTGTACAGACTATGCTCACTGATTAAAAATCAATTTTCTTCTTTAAATGTTGAAAAAGTTGATTATGAGAAGTTATCTCTCTGAAGAGAAAAGCTTGAATCTCTCATAGACTTGCAAATAAGTGAACTATCTAAAGAGAAAGAATATGAACAGTATTTGAAGAGAATTTCTACAATCAATATAAAAGACTCTATTCTGATTTATTCAGATGACTCAAAAAATGAGAATTTGAATAGATTAGATGCAGGCATTGCTTATACTGAAGATAATATCAATTTTATCTCAGATTTCTGGAATTTAGACTGTGAATCTGAAGTCTTTGATGCTGAACTATTTACAATAGTGAAAGCTTTCAAACTCATTGAAATAAAATCTCATAAAAGAGAAAATAGTTTGAAAGAGATATAAATATTCTCTGATAGTCAAGCTGCTTTAAAAAGACTTAGAAATAGTCAGATTTATAATGATTAAATGAATCTTGAACTGATCTTACACTCTGTTTTAAAAACTCAAAAGAGAAGAATATCAAAGCTGATAATTTATCTGCACTGAGTTCCTGCTCATATGAATATTCATGACAATGAATTGGCTGATTCAGCTGTAAAAAGGAGTGCAGAATTAAGCAGATCTATTTAAAAAATTATGTTCTGGTCTTTTATAAAGAGAAAAATAAAAGAATCTTGTTTAGACAAGTGAAATAAAAGCTGGCAGAAACAAAAGAAGAGTATACATTATTCAAGATTTGAAACAAAACCCAGGTGAAAATCTTGTTTAATTAAATGTAAAAAGAAAATATTCTTATCTATAATACAGCTGAAACTAGAACAAGGCTATTTCAAATCCTATATACAAAGATTTGATGATAGATTGAACTCAATAGAATGCTCATTCTGCAATGTAAATGAGAATCCTGAGTATATTATAATACACTGTGTATTATACAATAGTCTCAGAGCCAGATTGAAAGAGAAGTATGATTTAAATCAATTAAATATAAGATTCTTATTCTCAACTGAGACAGGAATTAAATACTTAATAGACTTTCTATCAGAAACTCAAGCAGCTACAAGAAAATGACTAAATTCAGAAATATCTGAATATGAAGAGGAGGAAATCAATCAGATATAGTCTGTTAAAACAGCTATATACTATCTTTTAATAATTTATTTTGTTACAGTCTCTCTTTACTTTATCTTTTTCTTTCAATTCCTTTCTATCTATCTATTTAATGTGTCTATCTTTAAGACTGTGGTCTCTTTTCCTTTGTCATGATATTGTCAAATGATTTCAAAGTATCAGAAGATGTTAAAACACTGCAATTTGTAAACAGTTTTAGTATTCTGAGCTGGAATTTTCTGATTTTGCATATCTGAAATTGATGAATGTATAATAGTTAACTTTACAGATATAGGAAAAACCCTGAGAACTAAAAGTTCTCAGGTAGATGTCATAGTCTCTGACTGCATACATCTATAATTGAAGAATAATAATAATAATAATATATCAATATTTTTTCAACATTGATATTCACAATATTAATATACTTTTAATAATATTATCTGATAATATAATTTAACAACACTCTCTTTTATAATATTAATATATTTCAAGAAACATGACAGAGATTAATTAAGATTGTTTATTTACTTTTATACATTGATAAATCAATGATATTCAATCTGAGTTAGTACTAAAATTATAACTAAGCTAAGAAAGAAGATTATTTTCTCTTATAATAATTCTTCTTATATACATCAGTGATTAGTTATTATCTTTATTAAAAATAAATTATCATCTTTCTAAAATCTTTATTATATCTTCTGAATTCACTTCTTTCACTTCTTTCACTTCTATTGAAGATTTATAAACTCTTCAAGAAATCACTGAATCCCAAAGTCTATATTATTTATAATTCAACACAGAATGCTCTCTTTTAATTATAATAAATAATCACTTCATTCTTCACATCTGATTTCAGGTTATGAAATTTATGAAAAACTCAATACAAATATTGAGATGAACTATGAAATAATTATCAATAGATTGCATTGCAGATTACTGAAGAGTTATCTCTCTGCTGTAATTACTGTAACTTCAATCAGAAACATTCATTATAAACTGATTATAACTCTGATAAAATTTTCTAACATCTGAAGTCATCAGAATGTAGATAATAAAAGAAAAATAATCAGAAAATTACTACTGAGCTGATAAGTTACTCTATCAGATAATAATTTTTGATAACACTAACTTTCTAATTTAAAGAAAATCATATGAAAATAATCATGTATCAGTACTCTGATTTCACAACTCTTATCTAATAACTTCTGTGAATAATTACTTCACATGTGTATATTCTTGAATATTTCTCTTTCATTAATTGAAAACTCTGAATTCTGAATACTTCTTTAAATGCTTAATTTAAATCTTCATATTTCACATTAATCATGTCTTCAGTTCAATCTTGAGATATACTACAAAGTTAATATACAATATCTAGAATCAGAGTTGAAGAATCATTGAAGAGTGTCTCTTACAGTGAATGTATAAACTAGTACAAATAATCTTGTATTTATAAGAGTTATATGTTATTATATTGATAAGAACTGAACTTATCAAGAGATATTAATTGAATTTGAATCATTGATCAGTAGTCATACTGGGAATTATATAACAGAGATATTAATAACAGTGATTAAAAACAACTATTGAGATATTAGTCTCACTGTTCTTATAATTATAACTGATAATACTGTGAATAATCATACTATGATGAAGAGCTTGAAGCAAAAATTGACTTTGCATTTCTAGAATAATAAATAAGGTCATATTCTCTGTATTACTCATGTGATTCAACTTGTAGTATAAACACTGATAAAGAATCTTAACATTGAGATAATAAAATAATGAGATGACTGATTCTTAGAATGAGAATGAGATGAAAGTGATTACTCAAGTAACTTTTGCATTCACTTTGTAAAAGATAATGTTTTTTAATAACACTTTTTACCATTGCTTTTTGATAATGCTTTTTAGTAATACTACTGTTAATTTTGAATAGATTAACTAATAATTTAAATATTATATATTTAAAATGTTGTTAATATAATTTGTATCTTCTCTAAATAATAATAATAATTTCATAATATTTAATAAATAAACAAATCAGTTACATCACTGAATATAATACATAATATTAGAATATAATGAAGTTTAATATATAAGATAACTGTTCAGACTCTTTAATTATATCAGATGATTAATTATTGAGTACAACACTCTGATTAGAAAAAGATTCAGATATTGAAACTTTCTAATATAAAATGAACTCAGTTGAATATATGATTGATTTAATGTTTCAGTTTTATAAGATAATAAAGACAGTCTCAATTACTTATATATCAATACTGCAGTCAGTCTGATAAGTATATAACTGTAAGAGGCCTACGCCGAATAGATCGGTATAATATATAGGTCTTATATAACAAATATAAAAACGTTAGAGAAGGAAAGAAAGAGAAAGTGTAGAAATCAGTGATTGAGGTGAATATTTATACATGTATGTGATGGTGTATGTGATGGAGCTTCAGGGCGGAAGAATCTATATGCATTCGTAGTGGCCGAGGATCAGCGATCGAGAATGGCTGAGAATCAGAGCATATGTGTTTGAGAGTGAAGTGGAAGAATCTATGAAGTGTAATGAAATAGTCTATATGATTGATCAGGTGCAGTCTGCCACATTAGTCCCTCTCTTTCAGAAGCAGTTCTCATCAGTCAAGAGTCACTGTTTCAGATAATATGAAACTCAGAGTTCAGGTCAGTTGATCATAGTTAACTCATTTCATGAGATATTATCAGTTACAGCTGCAGGATCTCTCATTCAAAATATTCTCAATCTCTCACTCAAGCTCATTATCTTCTTCTATAATGCCTGATGACTGTCAGTCAGAAGTCAGTTAAGAAGAGAACAGATCAGTGACAGTACAGTGTAACAAGCTTGTATAAAATATATCATGAATCTCTGATAATGTGTTAAGACAGTAGTTATGACTATCTAGATCTTCTATCACTTTATATCTGATATGACAGTAATCTAGTGTATAAGATAAATATATGATTTATATAATCTTAAGATTCAATCATACTAGATCTTCTATCTTATATTGTTTAGTGAGATCTCAGTGAACATTGATTTAATTCTCTTAATCTTATTTCACAGTTATTATAAAGGCCTCTGCTCAATCATGAGCATCTCAGAGCTTTATTACTATATTGTCAGTGATCTGAATCAGACTGCAGAGATTCAGTGTGAACTGTGTGATCTCTAGAAGATTTAACACTTTCATGTGATAATCATATATAAGAAAGAACAGACTTATATCTGTTAAAATAGTATCTTGTTCATTGATAGTAATCTCTGCATATAGAAGCAGATCATATTAATTATCTTATAAGTAATTGTAGAACTTATAGAGATAATTCTTTACAGTCTGAATTATTCATTCTGATGTATTATCAGTCTCAGAGTGATAGACAGTTAACAGACAGTGTATAATCTTGAGAACTTGACAGATTCTTATTCAGAGAGTGCTCATGAATTAATGACTCTGATCTGATACTATGAATCTCAGTAATTCATGCATCTGATAGAACAGGCTCTGCAGAAAAGCTTCAGTGACTTATTCAGTATTTATCTTATCACAAGATTTCAATATTATATCTTTGCTTAATCAGTTTATAATAATCAGAATGTTTCTACAACTCTTACTCTCAGAGAGATCAACTGTGAAGTCAATTATCACATCTTATCAGATTCTATTAGAGATATTGAGTGATTTCAGTAGACCTTTTCTATAGTTCTTTTACAAGATGATGAAAGAATAATAGTTACAGTTTCAAATGAAATATCTGATACTATTTAATATCTCAGATCAGTAGAACTCTTAAGAGATTATTTAATATAATTATTCACAATCTGAGTGATCAGTCATACATGAATCATACATCTCTTGCATTATTCAAGTGTGTAAGAATTCAGAGTAGAAGACTTAACATTGTTTATAAAATCACAGAGTGTTATTATTATTAATTGAATATTCTGAGATATCAGTTCTTATATATAGTTCTGAGAAGAATCAGAATGCTTCTTGATATACTGCTTCAGTGAGAGTCTGAAGAAGTTCATCAGTCTGAGCTACTGTATATTACAGTTCATTCAGTGTAGAAGAAGTGAAGATATCAATATCAGTATCAGTTCAGAGAGAAAGTGTTCTAATCAGAGAAATATATATAGTGTTATAAGTTGTTCTATCTTAATCAATCAATATCTTCAGATCTAAGAGCTAATGTTCTCAGTTCATTCAGTATGTATCTGTCATATGAAGTGACATATCTTGTTCTCATTACAAGAGAATATCTGTTATTGAGTTCTGACTGCCAGAACAGTAGTGTATTATAAAATAAAAGTGACTTAAGAACTCAGATCATTGTATCTGTTATTCAGTGAGTTTATAGATAGTTATGAAGTATTTGAGATTCTTATGATCTGTGACTATCTTAAATTCAGAGATACTTCAGAGTTCAGAGTCTCATTCTTCTAAACAGTGTATAATTATAAGAAGTTTCTTATCATAGATCTCATAATTGTATTCAGCAGAACTCAGTTTCTTAGATATAAAGACACATGATTATAGAATATCTTTATCATTATATTATAATATTATTTCTTCTATTATATAGTCAGAGAAATCAGCTTCAATAACTGTTTTATAATCAGAATCAAATATTATCAGTAGAGAGATATTAATGAATATCTTCTTTATCTGTGTAAATGCAGCTTCAGCATCTACTAAATTATTAAAATACTGACTCTTTCTTAGTGAGTTCTGTAAGTGATCTCATAATATCTGAGAAGTTTCATATAAATCACTGATAGAAGTTAGCAAATCTGATGAAGCTTTGTACATCTTTCACAGTGCATAAGACCTCTTATTCAAGAATAGCAGAGACCTGCTCATAATTCATTCAGATTCTCTTGTCAGCTGCTATGATGAAATCTAAGTATTTAGTACTCTTGACTTCAAAATCATACTTGTTAATATCAATTAATAGTTCTACTTCTTATAGTCATTGTAATACTCTTTGTACATACTCTTGATATTTCTTTCTGAATTCATTGATGAAGATGAGAATATCATCTAGATAAGCAGATGTAAATTTATTAAGAAAGTCTCAGAGTGTTCAGTTGATATATTTCTGAAATGTACTGAGAGCATTAACCAGTTCAAAGAGTGTGACTACTCATTCAAAGAGATTATATCATGTTCAGAATACTGTAAGCCACTCATCTCCTTCAGTGATGTGAATCTTATGAAACACAGTGATAACATCTAACTTTAGAAATCATTGAGCTTGTTCAATGTAAGCTAGAGTTTCATTGATAAGAGATAAAGAATAATGATTTTTCTTTGCTAATCTGTTCAATTCTTGATAATTCACACAGAACTGAAGTTCTTTATCTGGTTTCTTTGCAAAGAGAATAGAGACTGCAGTGAAAGAGTTAGTAATATATATAAATCTCTTATTCAACAGATCATTGAGTATCTTTCAAAGAAGAAGAAGTTCATCTCAGAACATGTTATAAAGAGAGTTTCATAGCAGTTCAAGATTCTTATCATTCTTTTTCTTTAACTTGATACTGTGATTCATTTCAGAACCTTGTAAGAGAGATATGTTTATAATATTATCTTGTTGAAAGATATCTAGATATTCATGATATTATTAAGAGAGTTTCATACAAGAATCTGTTATTATAATATAAGATAACTTTTCTAGAGTCTTTTTAATATCAGTCAGACTGACAGAATAGATTGACATATGATTCTGCTATCAGTGAACTTGTCAGTGACTCTGTCAGTGATTTTGATAATAACTTCTTTTTCAGAGTATTTTATAAGTGTTGGCAGAAATCTGTGTAAGATTCATAGTCTTATGAATATTATCTTCATGAATTCTATCATTGTTAGAGAATATCAAGCTTCTGTTTCAAGTGTTTAACAGGATGCCTTGTTCAGATAGTCAGACAAGTTCTAATATAAGATTGTAATCAAGATTATCAACTTCATATGCATAGACATCTTTATATTAATATTCTTTCACATCTATGATCAGCTTTATTATGTAACAGGTACAAATGTCTTTTAAATCATCAAATTCTGCGAGGAGTCAGGGTTTTGATAAAGAGATACACTGAAGATTATAATATCTTACAACTGAAGATTTTATCATTGCATAGTAGCATAGACTGCTGTCTATCATAGCTTTCATATTATACATATTATCAATCACAGTAGAATACAAGAATTGCATTCATTGTCATCTTCTCTTTAAATTATTATCATTTAATCTCTTCAAGCTTCTGTTTGTAAATTTGAATAGAAGCTAATCTTTTCTCTGTTTCACTGAGACATTCTCATAGTTATCTTCTGAATCTTTCTCTAATGTAATGTGATTGACACAGACAGGCACTGATTCATTCTTTGAATAAGAAGATATATAGATTAATCAGCAGTTGAAAGCAATGTGTTCTGATCAGTTACAGTTAATACATACTTCACATTGATATTAATCAGCAACTTCTTCAGAAGTGATCTCAGGGACTCAGAAGCCTGTTCAAGCAGCAGAAACTCTTGCTTGTGTATAGACATTTGAATCTATTCAGTTCAGAGCATCTGTATCATTGCTGTTACTTCTCTTCAGCACAGATGTATAAGTAGCTGAGATGTGACATCTTCTGTCACTGTTCTGTATACTCTTGAGCTTGATAAGACAGTTATTCAATGTCTGAAGCTGTGTGCAGAAGTCTTTATAAGTGTGGTCTTCATTTACACTTACAAGAGTCTGTAAGAGTTTGAAAGTCAATGTCTTCTTAAGCATACTAATCTTCATTTAATTCTCTCAAGATTGATCACCTGCTTCTAGAATCTTGGTGTTGAAGTTAGAGATAAATGTTGTAAGAGAAGTGTTTCTCTATCAGATGCTCTGTAATCAATCTAATACTTTCTGTTACATGACAGTATCTCAGAACAGAATATCAAGATGTTTTATAATATTATCAAATGTTCATATTACTGATTTACATACTTTCATTTATGAATGAAACTTCTGTTTCATGTGATCTTTCAATTGTTCATTGATATATCAATCTTGATTAATTAATAAACTGATGACATCTTTATCTACACTCAGTTTCATGAGCATTTTCATTCTTCATGATGAGTAGAGAGTGAGATCAGAAGTATTAAAATATATAAGAGTATCTAAGCATTCTTTCAGCACTTTTATATTTAATTCTGTAGATGTTGAAATCATATGAGTTAATTATTAAATCTCTTCATATTAAAGTTGTTGAGTCATGTGCATGTCTGTTATCTATTACTGTTGTACTTTTAACATTGCTTAGAGTCACTGTGATATTGTATCTATACTCACATTCAAGAGTTTCATATTATTATTAGACATGATTATATTGATCATTGAATGTATGATATCTATGAAATCTGAAGAAGTGTAATTCTATTCTCATATATCTGAGTGTCAGAACTCTTAAGTCTTTTACTGACATTCTCTTGTAAGATCTTATTACAGGGTCAGAATGACTGATAAGTAAGCTTTTATCTAAGAACTCAGTGTTCACTTAACTGTTTAACTGTTTCTCTATTTCTTACATGTCATTATACATTTAGATATCTCTCAATGAATAATCATTTCTAATGAGAAGATAATGTGTGAATAATCATTTTCTAATAAAGAGACAATGAACATTTTTATAGTGTAAGAGATCTACACTGAATAGATCAGTATAATATATAGGTCTTATATAACAAAGATAAAAATGTTAGAGAAGAAAAGAAAGAGAAAGTGTAGAAATCAGTGATCAGAGTAAATATTTATACATGTATGTAATGACATATGCAGTGGAGCTTCAGGGTGGAACAATCTATATGTGTTCGTGGCGGCCGAGGATCGGCGATCAAGAATGGCCGAGAATCAGAGTGTATGTGTTTGAGAGTGAAGTGGAAGAATCTATGAAGTGTAATGAAATAGTCTATATAATTGATCAGGCGCAGCCCGTCACAATAACAGTTTATTTACTTATCTTGAGAAGTAGTTAAATCACTTAAAAAGAAATTCAGTCTGAGATAATACTATAGTGCAGGCTATTATTACTGTAAGAGATAAACTGGTATATTACTATAGCAAAACTGAACAATCTTTTACAGAGTACTATACTGTAGCAGCTGTACTAGATCTCTTCTATTAAGCTAATATCTACACTTCTCAAGATTGAACAGAGAAGAAATGAGACTTATATATTAAATTAGTCTGAGACTACTATAATATCAACTATCAGAGATTTGAATAAGCAGATGTTTAAGATATGAAGACAGTGAAATACAATTCTCTAGTAAGTAATGATCTTTGATAATACTTCATATTATATAGAACTATAATACTAACTTTGAAACAGAACTCATATATATTAATTACAACTGAAAATCAGATAAAACTATATACTTGTAAAACTGAATTTAACTGCTATCTGCAAGACAATTCAATGAATTTACATGCTAAATCAATTCTAGAGTTATAAAAAATTGTTAAGAGTATATTCTCAACTGTTATACTAATGATATATGATATTCTGATAATTTCATTAATAGAGATAAAAATGAAGCAAAAATTCAACTCAAGCTGAGATATTTATCACTTTCATCAGAGACAATTATAAGAAGAAATAATTAAGAAACTCATAATTATAAAATATAGAATTATCAGACAGTTTAATACCTCTGATCACAGTATATCAGAGAAGTATAGTTTTCATAAGAAAGTGAAGAATAAACTTGTACAAGAATGTATTTAGTTATTTCATAAGTATTATCAATAATTGTTATCAAATTCTGATTATATAAGCAATCACTGAATGAACTGAATGAGACTGATTTTAACTCTCAGTCTCAGTCTTATTCTGATTTTAAAAGAATGATTATCTTTCACAGTTTATTCTGTGAAATTGCTCTTATTTTACTATTCTTGAATTAAATCTGATCATGTTTCATGCCATTTCTCTCAGAAATGATTCATTTTCAGATTTTTTTAAGACTTGGTTCTGGTGAAACTCATGCCATGAAATGTATGAGAATAGATCAAATGAGATTAAATGTGAAATTCATACTCCCGCCGGCCAGTCTAATAGATAGCAGACATGCACACAACTTAATAACTTCACTATGAGAAAATGTAACAATTAATTTAACAAAGAACTCATGCAATTTCAATATCTACAGAATTAAATATAAAGGTGTTAAAAGAATGCTTAAATACTTCTATATATTTCAATACTTCTGACCTCACTCTCTACTCATCATGAAGAATGAAAATGCTTGTGAAACTGAGTTGTGGCGGGCTGCGCCCGATCAATCATATAGACTATTTCATTACACTTCACAGATTTCAACTGCTTCATTCTTGAATGTGTACACTCTGATTCTCAGCCATTCTCAATCACCGATCCAACCGCTTCATTCTTGAACATGTACACTCTGATTCTCAGCCATTCTTGATCACTGATCCTCAGCTGCTATGAACATGTATAGATTCTTCCGCTCTGAAGCTTCACTGTGTACATCACTACATATGTGTATAAATATTCACTTCAATTACTGATTCTCACACTTTCTCTTTCTTTTTCTTCTCTAACATTTTTCTCTTTGTTATATAAGATCTATCAATATCATATCAATCTATTCAACATAAGCCTCTTATACTAGAAAAACATTCATTGTCTTCTTATTAGAAATAATTATCTATGCATCATCTTCTCATTAGAAATGATTATTCATTGAGAGATATCTGAATGTGTAACAACATGTAAGAAAGAGAAACAGTTAAGCAGACACTGAGTTCTCAGATAGAAGCTTGCTCATCAGTTACTCTGACCCTGTAATAAAATCTTATAAAGAGAATATCAGTGAAAGATCTGAGAGTTCTGACATTCAGATATATGAGATATTCATATAATTACACTTCTTCAAGATTTCACAGATATTATACACTCAATGAACAACATGTCTAATAACAACATGAGAGAACTGTTGAATACAAGTATAGAAATAATATCACAGTGGCTTTACGCAATGTTGAAATTACAACAGCAATAGATAGCTGATATGCATACAACTTAACAACTTCAATACAAGAGAATTGAACAATTAACTTAATAAGAAACTCATGCAATTCCAGCATCTATAGAATCAAATACAAAAACACTGAAAGAATACTTAGATGCTCTTATATATTTCAATACTTTCAATCTCACTCTCTACTCATCATGGAGGATGGAAATACTCATGAAACTAAGTATGAATGAAGATATCATCAGTTCACTAATCAATTAAGATTGATATATCAATGAACAATTGAAAGATCATGTGAAACAGAAGTTTCATTCATGAATAAAAGCATATGAATCAGCATTGCAAACATCTGATAATATTATTAAATATCTTGATATTCTGTTCTGAGACACTGCCATGCAACAGAAAGTATTAGGTTGATTATAGAGTATTTAACAGAGAAACACTTCTCTTATAATATTCATCTCTAACTTCAACATCAAGATTCTAGAAGCAGGTGATCAATCTTGAGAGAATTGAATAAAGATTAGCATGCTTAAGAAGATATTAACTTTCAAACTCTTACAGACTCTTGTAAGTGTAGACAAAGACCAGACTTATAAAGGTTTCTACACACAGCTTCAGATATTGACTAACTGTTTTATCAAGCTCAAGAGTATACAGAACAGTGACAGAAGATGTTACATCTTAGTCACTTATACACTTATACTGAAGAATAACAATGATGCAGATGTCATGAATTGAGTAGACTTGAATATCTATGCATAAGTAAGAGTCTTCATTATTCAAATAGACTTCTGAGTTTCTGAGATCAATTCTGAAGAAGTCACTGATTAATGTTAATAAGAAGTGTATATTAACTATAACTAATCAGAGTATATTGCTTTCAACTACTAATCAGTCTACATATCTCCTCACTCAAGAAATGAATCAGTGCCTGTTTACATCAATCACATTACAGTGAAGAAAGATTCAGAAGATAACTATAAGAATATTCTGATAAAACAGAGCAAAGATTAGCTTCTGTTCAAATTCATAAACAGAAGCTTGAAGAGATCAGATAATAATAATTTAAAGAGAAAATAATAATGAATGTGATTCTTATATCTACTGTGATTGATAACATGTATAATATGAAAGCCATGATGAACAGCAGTCTATGTCATTATACAATGATTAAATCTTCAGTCATAAGATGTTACAATCTTCAGTATATTCTCTTATCAAAACCCTGACTTCTCACAGGATTTGATGACTTAAAAGACATTTGTACCTGTTACATGATGAAGTTGATCATAGATGTAAGAGAATATCAACATGAAGATATCTACACATATGAAGTTGATAATCTTGATTACAATCTTATGTTAGAACTTATCTGACTATTTGAACAAGGCATCTTGTTGAATGCTTGGAACAGAAGCTTGATATTCTCTAACAATGATAGAATTCATGAAGATGATATTCACAAGATCATGAATCTGACACAGATCTCTGTCAATGTGTATGAAATGCTCTGAAAAAGAAGTTGCTGACAGCAGAATCATATAACAATCTATTTCATCAGTCTGACTGATATCAAAAAGACTCTAGAAAAGTTATTCTGTGTTATAATAACAGATTCTTATACAAAACTCTCTCAATAATATCATGAATATCTAGATGTTCTCTGATAAGATAATATTAGAAATATATCTCTCTTATAAGATTCTGAAGTGAATCACAGTATTGAGTTAGAGAAGAAGAATGATAAGAATTTCAAACTGTTATGAGATTCTCTTTATAACATATTCTGAGATGAACTTCTTCTTCTTTAAAAAACACTCAATAATCTATTGAATAAAGAATTTATACATATTAGTAATTCTTCTGCTGCAGCTTGTATTCTCTTTGCAAAGAAATCAGGTGAAGAACTCTGATTCTGAGTGAACTATTGAGAACTGAATAGAATAATAAAGAAAGACTGTTATTCACTATCTCTTATCAATGAAACTCTAGCTCATATTGAATAAGCTCAATGATTTATAAAACTAGATATTATCACTGTGTTTCATAAGATTCACATTATCAAAGAAGATAAGTAGCTTACAGTATTTCAAATATGATGTAGTCTCTTTGAATGAATAGTTACTCTCTTCAGACTGACTAATACTCTCAGTACATTTCAGAAGTATATCAACTGAGCACTCTGAGATTTTCTTAATGAATTTATATTTGTATATCTCAATGACATTTTCATCTGCACTGATGAGTTCAGGAAAGAATATCAAGAATATGTACAGAAAATATTACAATAACTATGAGAAGCAGAACTACTGATAGATATTGATAAGTGTGATTTTAAAGTCAAGAGTATTAAATATCTGAGTTTTATTATAGAAGCTGATAAGAGGATTTGAATGAATTCTGAGAAAGTTTTCATCATTCTTGAATGAGAAGCTCTGTGTACTGTGAAAGATATACAAAGCTTTATTAGATTTACTAACTTCTATCAGTAATTTATACAAAACTTCTCAGATATCATGAGATCATTTACAGAACTTATCAAGAAGAACTCAGTATTTCAGTGATCAGCAGACACTGAAGCTGCATTCACATAGATAAAGAAGATATTCATCAATATCTCTCTGCTATTGACATTTAATTCTGATTATAAGACAGTTATTGAAGCTGATTTCTCTGACTATGTGATAGAAGAAGTGATATTATAATATGATAATGAAGATGTTCTACAATCATGTGTCTTCATGTCTAAGAAACTGAGTCTCACTGAATACAATTATGAGATCTATGATAAGAAACTTCTTATAATTATATACTATCTAGAAGAATAAGACTCTGAACTTTGAAGTGTCTCTGAATTTGAGATAATCACAGATTATAAAAATCTCAAATACTTCACAATAATCTGTAAACTCACTGAATAATAGATATGATGATTAGAGTGTCTAAGCTGCTTTCATTTTACAATACACTACTGTTTCAGCAGTCAGAACTCAATGACAGATACTCTCTCATGATGAGAATAAGATATACTATCTGATATAACAGATACATACTGAATGAATTGAGAACATCAACTCTTGAATTCAAAGATATTAGTTAATTATGATGAGATTACTTATGACACTATATGTACTTCACTGATCAGAACATTCTTCAAATCTACACTGAATGAATTATGACATATAACAGCTTAAACTGATGAACTTCTTTAAGTACTCACTGAAGCAGTACATCAAGAAGTAACTCAATTTTCTTCAGAACTATATATAAGAACTGATATCTCAGAATATTCAATCAATGATAATAACACTCTATAATTTTATAAATGATACTGAGTCTCTCACTCTGAACTCTTACACACTCAGATAATACAAGAGATATATGATTCATGTATAACTGATTATTCAGACTGTGAATAACTGTATAGAATGATCTTCTGAGAGTTCTACTGATCTGAGATATTAAACAGTATCAGACACTTTATCTGAAACTGCAACTATTATTCTTTCATTATCTTATAAAAGAATCATAGAAAAGATCTGCTGAAACTGCTCAATATCTCTGATAGAATCTGATGAGATGTGATAATTGACTTTGCTATTAATCTCTCTAAGAGTAAGAGTTGTAGAAACATTCTGATTATCATGAATTAATTGAGCAAAGATATAATATTGAAATCTTATAATAAAATGAATACTGAATAAGTCACTGAGACTTTTCTACAGTGCTCATTCTATTGAATGCATGAATTACTGAGATCTATAGTATCAGATCAGAGCTGTCAATTTATAAGTATTCTTTAAATAAGAATCTATCAAGTTCTCAAGATTATATATTATCTCTCAACTGTCTATCACTCTGAGACTGATAATGCATCAGAATGAATAATTTAAACTGTGAAGAATTATTGTTATAAGTTCTGTAACTACTTATAAGATGATTGACATGATCTTCTTCTATATGCAGAGATTACTATCAATGATTAAGATGCTGTTTCAACAGATATAAGTCTGTTCTTTTTTATATATAGATATTACATGAAAGTACTGAATCTTCTAAAGATTATACATTTCACATCAAATCTCTGCAGTCTGATTCAGATTGTTAACAATATAGTAATGAAACTCTGAGATGTCTGTGATTGAGCAGAAGCCTTCATGACAAGTGCTAAACAGAATTAAGAAGATTGAATTAATATTCACTGAGATCTCACTGAATAATATAAGATAGAAGATCTGATATGATTGAATCTTAAGAATATACAGATCATATATTCATCTTGTATACTGAATTACTGTTATATCAAGTATAAAGTGATAGAAGTTCTAGATAGCTATAACTACTGTCTTAACACACTATCAGAGATTCATAATGTCTTTTATACAAGCTTACTTCATCATGTCATCACTGATCTGTTCTCTTCTCAACTAACTTTCAACTAGCAGCTGCCAGGCATCATAGAAGAAGATAATGAGCTTGAGTGAGAGATTGAGAATATTCTTGATAAGAGATCCCGCGGCCGCAGCTGACAATATCTCATAAAATGAGTCAGATATAATCATCTGATCTGAACTCTGAGTTTCATATCATCTGAAACAGCAGTTCTTGACTGATGAGAACTGCTTCTGAAGAGAGAAGGCTAATGTGACGGGCTGCACCTGATCAATTATATAGACTATTTCATTACACTTTACAGATTTCAACTGCTTCATTCTTAAACATGTATGCTCTGATTCTCAGCCATTCTCAATTGCTGATTCAATCACTTCATTCTTGAACACATACACTTCAATTCTCAGTCATTCTCAATCACCAATCCTCAGCTGCCATGAATGTGTATAGATTCTTCCGCCCCGAAGCTTCATTATATACACCACCACATATGCATATAAATATTCACTTTAATCACTGATTCTTGTACTTTCTCTTTCTTTTCCTTCTCCAACATTTTTCTCTTTGTTATATAAGACCTATCAATATCATACCGATCTATTCAACGTAGGCCTCTTACATGAGTGTAGATAAAGATGTCATCAGTTCATTAATTAATCAAGATTGATATATCAATAAATGATTGAAGAATTGCATGAAATAGAAATTTCATTTATAAATAAAAGTATGTGAACTCATGTTATAAATGTCTGATAATATTATCAAATATCTTGATATTCTGTTTCAAGACACTGCTATACAACAGAAAGTATTAGATTGATTATAGAGTACTTAACAGAGAAACAATTCTCTCACAATATTTATCTCTGACTTTGACAGTCAGATCTTAGAAGCAGATAATCAATCTTGAGAGAATTGAATGAAGATTAGCATGCTTAAGAAGGTATTAACTTTCAAACTCTTACAGATTCTTATAAGTATAAATGAAGATTCAATGTATAAAGACTTCTGCACACAGCTCTGAACATTGAATAACTGTCTTATCAAGCTCAAGAATATACAGAACAGTGGCAGAAGATGTTACATCTCAGTCACTTATACACCTGTGTCAAAGAATAACAGTAATGATACAGATATCATGAACTGAATAGATTCAAATACCTATGTATAAGCAAGAGTCTCTGCTGTCTGAACAGGCTTCTGAGTTTCTGAGATCACTTCTGAAGAAGTCACTGACTGATGTTAATATAAAGTATACATTAACTGTAACTGATCAGAACACATTGCTTTCAACTGTCAATTAATCTATATATCTTCTCACTCAAGAGAAAGATCAGTGTCTTCTCACTCAAGAGAAAGATCAGTGTCTTCTCACTTAAAGAATGAATCAGTGCCTGTTCACATTAATCACATTGCAGTGAAGAAAGATTCAGAAGATAACTATAAGAATACTTTAATAAAACAGAGAAAACATTAGCTTCTATTCAAATTTGTAAACAGAAGCTTGAAGAGATTAGATAATAATGATTTGAAGAAAAGATAATAATGAATATGATTCTTGTATCTACTGTAATGAATAACATGTATAATATAAAGACTATGATAGATAGCAGTCTATGTCACTATGCAATGATTAAATCTTCAGTTATAAGATATTTCAATCTTCAGTGTATCTTCTTATCAAGACTCTGAGTTCTCGCAGAATTCAATGACTCAAAAGACATTTATACTCATTACATAGTGAAGTTAATCATAGATATTAAAGAATATTAACATGAAGATGTCTATGCATATGAAGTTGATAATCTCAATTACAATCTTATGTTAGAACTTGTCTGACTATCTGAACAAGATATCTTGTTAAATGCTTGAAACAGAAGCGTAATATTTTCTAACAATGATAGAATTCATGAAGATGACATTCACAAAATCATGAATCTGACACAGATCTCTGTTAACACATATAAAACAATCTGAAAAAGAGATTGCTGATAGCAGAATTATATGATAATTTATTCTGTCAGTCTGACTAATATTAAAAAGACTCTAGAAAAGTTATTCTATGTTATAATAACAGATTCTCATATAAAACTCTCTTAATAATATTATAAATATCTAGATGTCTTCTAACAAGATAATAATGTTATAAATCTATCTTTCTTACAAGGTTCAGAAGTGAATCATAGTATTAAGTTAAAGAAGAAGAATAGTAAGAACTCTGAATCATTATAGAGCTCTCTTTATAATATATTCTGAGATGAACTTCTTCTTCTTCAAAAGACACTCAATAATCTGTTGAATAAGAAATTCATACATACTAGTAATGTCTCTGCTGCAGCTTCTATTCTTTTTGCAAAGAAATCAGAAAGAGAACTCTGATTCTGTGTAAACTATTGAGAATTGAATAGATTAATTAAGAAGAACTGCTATTCTTTATCTCTGATCAATAAAACTCTAGCTCACATTGAACAAGCTTAATAATTTATGAAACTAAATATTATTACTGTGTTTCATAAGATCTGTATCACTGAAGAAGATGAATGACTTACAGTATTTCAGACATGTTATAATCTCTTTGAATGAGTAGTTACTCTCTTTGAACTAGCTAATATCTCTAGTACATTTTAAAAGTATATCAACTGAGCACTCTGAGATTTTCTTGATGAATTCATATCTGCATATCTTGATAACATTCTCATCTTCACTGATGAGTTCAGAAAAGAACATTAAGAACATGTGTAAAAAGTATTATAATAATTATGAGAAGTAGAACTATTAATAGATATTAATAAGTGTGATTTTAAAGTCAAGAGTATTAAATATCTGAGCTTTATCATAGAAGCTGATAAGAGAATTTGAATGAATTCTGAGAAAGTCTCTATCATTTGTGAATGAGAAGCTCTGTGTACTGTGAAAGATGTATGAAGCTTTATCAGATTTACTAACTTCTATCAGTGATTTATACAAAACTAGTCAGATATTGCAAGATCACTTACAGAACTTATCAAGAAGAACTCAGTATTTCAGTGATCAGTGAATGATGAAGCTGTATTTATATAAATGAAGAAGATGTTCATCAATATCTCTCTACTAATGATATTTAACTCTGATTGTAAAACAGTTGTTGAGACTGATTTCTCTAATTATATCACAGAAGAAGCTATATTGTAATATAATAATGAAGATATCTTATCATTATGCATTTTCATGTCTAAGAAACTGAGTTCTGCTGAATGCAATTATGAGATCTATGACAAGAAACTTCTCACAATTATACACTATCTAGAAGAATGAGACTCTGAACTCTAAAGCATCTCTGAATTTGAGATAATCACAGATTATAAGAATCTCAAGTTGTGGCGGGCTGCGCCCGATCAATCATATAGACTATTCCGTTACACTTCACAGATTCCAACCGCTCCATTCTCAAATGCGTACACTCCGATTCTCGGCCATTCTCAATCACCGATTCTCAGCTGCCATGAACGCGTATAGATTCTCCCGCCCCGAAGCCTCACTGTGTACACCACCACATATGTGTATAAATATCTACTTCAATTGCTGATTCTTGCACTTTCTCTTTCTTTTCCTTCTCTAATGTTTTTCTCTTTGTTATATAAGACCTATATATTGTACCGATTTATTCGGCGTAGGCCCCTTGCACAAGTACTTCACAACTACTTATAAACTCACTGAATGACAGATGTGATAATCTGAGTTCTTAAGCTGCTTTCATTTTATAATACACTATCATTCTAGCAGTCAGAACTCAATGATAGATGCCCTCTTATAATAAGAGTAAGATATGTCATTCAATGTAACAGATACTCACTGAATAAACTGAGAGCATCAGCTCTTGAATCTGAAGATATTAGTTGCTCAGAATAAAATAGTTTATAACACCATACACACTTCTCTGATTAGAACTGTCACTGATATCTCAACTTCTTCTGAATCTACACTAGATGAACTATGACATACAGCAGCTCAAACTGATAAACTTCTTCAAGTACTCACTGAAGTAGTATAATAAGAGCCATCTTAATTTTTCTCAGAACTATGTATAAGAATTAACATCTCAGAATATTCAATCAATGATAATAATACTCTATGATTCTGTGAACAATACTGAGTCTCTCACTCTGAACTCTTATACACTCAGATAATATAAGAGATGCATAATTTATATATAATCAGTTATTCAGACTGTGAATAACTATACTGAATAATCTCTTAAGAATTCTACTGATCTGAGATATTAAACAGTATCAGACATTTTGTCTGAAACTGCAATCATTGTTCTTCTATCATCTTATAAAAGAACTGTAGAAAAGATCTGCTAAAACTGCTCAATATCTCTAATAGAATCTAGTAAGATATGATAATTAACTTTACTATTAATCTCTCTAAGAGTAAGAGTTGTAGAAACATTCTGATTATTATAAATTAATTAAGCAAAAATATAATATTGAAATCTTGTAATAAGATAAATACTGAATAAGTTACTAAAGCTTTTCTACAGTCTGTTCTACTATATGCATAAATTATTGAAATCTATAGTATCAGATTAAGACTGTTAATTTATAAGTACTCTCTCAGTAAGAATCTGTCAAGTTCTTAAGATTATATATTATTTATTAACTGTCTATTATTCTGAGACTGATAATGCATCAGAATAAATATATCAGACTGTAAAGAATTATCTTTATAAGTTCTACAATTACTTATAAGATAATTGATATAATCTTCTTCTATATACAGAGATTACTATCAATGATCAAGATACTGTTTCAACAGATATAAGCCTGTTCTTTCTTATATATAAATATTATATGAAAGTGTTGAATCTTCTAGAGATTACACAGTTCACACTGAATCTCTGTAGTTTAATTCAGATCACTGATAATATAGTAATAAAGCTCTGAGATGTCTGTGACTGAGCAGAAGTCTTCATGACAAGTACTAAACAGAATTAAGAAGATTAAGTTAATATTTAATAAAATTTCACAGAGCAGTATAAGATAGAAGATCTTATATAATTAAATCTTAACAATATATGAATCACACACTTATATTATATACTGAATTATTATCATACTAAGTATAAAGTAATAGAAGTTCTAGATAGTCATAACTACTATCTTAATACCTTATCAGAGATTTATAATATCTTTTATACAAGCTTGCTCTGCTGCACTGTCACTGACTCATTCTCTTCTTAACTGACTTTCAACTGACAGCTGCCAGAGATTATAGAAGAAGATAATGAGCTTGAGTGAGAGATTAAGAATATTCTCAATAAGAGACTCTGCAGCTGCAGCTGATAATATTATGTGAAATGAGTTAACTATGATTAACTGATCTGAACTCTGAGCTCTGTGTTATCTTTAACAGCAGCTCTTGACTGATGAGAACTGCTTTTAAAAAGAGAGAGTTAATTTGATGAGCTGCACCTAATCAATTATATAGACTATTTTATTACACTTCATAGATTTCTATCACTTCATTCTCAAATGTGTATGCTCTGATTCTCAGTCATTCTTGATAGACTGACCGTGTGACCGTGTCTGAGACCAGGACCAGATTTTTTGATAGTCTCATTACCAATTCGACTGATCCCATTACACAGTTTTAACATTAGATAGTAGTTTCATACTGTCTCAGTGAGACTTACTGTCTACTCTTGTCACATTTTTCAAATAGAACCATGATTTTCACTTCTCAATTTAAATTATTTTTATTGCTTTAAATGACTTTAAATCTCATTTAAGTGTTATCAAAAAGCATTACTTTTTAAAAAATTAAAAATAGTCTAAAAAAAACCTTAAAATGTCTAAAAATAGTCACTTTATGCCAAGAATGGGACTAAATGGAATCAAATGAAACCACTTTCTCATTTTTTTCAAGTCATGATTTCATTTTAAGATCTGATATATATTCACTTTACATGTTTTTTTGATAGCCAGTCCCAGCGGGATTCACGCCAAGAAATGTATGAGATCAGATCAAATGAGATTAAACATGAAATTCATGATCTCAGCAGCCAGTCTAATTCTTGATCACTGATTCTCAGCTGTTATGAACATGTATAAATTCTTCTGCTCTGAAGCTTCACTGCATACATCACTACATATGCATATAAATATTCACTTTAATCACTGATTCTCACACTTTCTCTTTCTTTTCCTTCTTTAATGTTTTTCACTTTGTTATATAAGATCTATAAATATCATATCAATCTATTCAGTGTAGGCCTCTTATATTTCTCTGTAAGATGTTCTGATTTGAGACT
Organism: Blastomyces gilchristii SLH14081; assembly: GCF_000003855.2. Classification (NCBI taxonomy): domain Eukaryota; kingdom Fungi; phylum Ascomycota; class Eurotiomycetes; order Onygenales; family Ajellomycetaceae; genus Blastomyces; species Blastomyces gilchristii. The sequence goes on along the minus strand of NW_003101680.1, from coordinate 2,867,545 downwards.
TTGAGAATAAGTCTTCTATTTCTAAAGATTTGAAAGTTTTTCTCTTTTTGTATTCTTAATAGCTTGAATGAGAAATGATGTACTTTTACTCAGTATCAAAGTTTAATTCTTGAAGAAGTACAAAGTCAACTTTTTATTCCAATGCGATCTGAAGATAAGAATAAATGCAATTTAAGTTTCTATTCACATTGTTTTGAATAAATGTAATTTTTGAAGAGTTTTTAAACTTTTTTTATTGTTTTTGTTGTACATTCATACTAAAAGAGAGTGAAGATAGAGTAGAATCTAATTACTATCATCAGATAATAGATTATAACTATTTTGAAAAGTAGAAATCTCAACTGCTTACATTCTATCTAGTTTATCACAAGAGTTATTTCTCAATTCTCTAATCTTAACAGGTGTTTGAGGATTCAAATTCTGTTTACATTTAGCTAGAGAATTAAAGTTTGAAGATTTAGATAGTTAAGAGTTTCTTCTTTTTAAGCTTACAGTTGTAAATAGTGAAAGATAATGTAAATTAAAATCTCTGATCTTCAAGCTTTATAAATGAGAGTAGATTAACTGTAATATTAGAAATATAGTAAATATTCTGCAAGTTAATATTACTTCTCTCAATCTTCAAGGTAATAGTTTCAATCTTCTTGATAAACTCAGTTCTCTTAATTGCAGAATCAACCGAGATGTTATTATTAAAAGATTTAATATTTGAAAAAGAATAAAGCTCATCTGTCATATTCAGACTTGTATATATATTCAAATATTAAGATCTAGAGAATGATTTTTCAGTGACTGTGAAAGAGAAATAGAACTTAATGTTTATAATTACTACATTTACTGCTGATTGAAAACTTATTAAGTCATTCTTTTTCTGTTTCTTTTTATCATCATTCTTCTTGTTCATCTTCTTTTTTCTTTTATCAGAGTGTAAGAGGAAACACCTGTTAATAGTATATTTATATCTTTTACAGTGAGTGTACTTTTGTAAAGTTATGTTTTTATTCTTATCTTTATTCTTATTCTTTTTTACAGTCACAGAATCAGTCTGAGACTGCTTTTATCAACTCAGTGATAATCTTCTTAAATGTACAATTGATCAGTTACTTTATCAAAATAATTAATATCAATATTAACAATGAGTTCTAGATCAGT
>NW_003101680.1:2795185-2866293 GCF_000003855.2 Blastomyces gilchristii SLH14081 | reverse complement strand
TTCGTACTCTGACAGAGCTCTCTGTGACAGATAATAAGATAGTGAAAATATCTCTGAAAAGTAAGATAATCATCATTCTTAACTTATAATTTTATCAATTTTTTGAAGATATTAACATATTCTTCAGTCAGTGATATTATATATTCAATATTAATCTTATCTTATAGAGTTACAGTTAGACTGACCGTCTGACCGTGTCTGAGACCAGAATCAGAATTTTTAATAGTTTCATTACTAATTCAACTGATCTCATTACACAGGTTTAACATTAGATAGTAGTCTCATACTGTCTCAGTGAGACTTACTGTCTAATCTTATCACATTTTTCAAATGAGATCATGATTTTCACTTCTCAATTTAAATTATTTTTATTGCTTTAAATGACTTTAAATCTTATTTAAGTGTTATAAAAAAGTGTTACTTTTTAAAAATTTAAAAATAGTCTAAAAAAAACCTTAAAATGTCTAAAAATAGTCACTTTATATCATGAATGAGACTAAATGAGATCAAATGAGATCACTTTCTCATTTTTTTAAAGTCATGGTTTCACTTTGAGATTTCATATATAGTCACTTTGCAGGTTTGTTAAATAACTAGTCTCAGTGAGATTCACATCAAGAAATGTATGAGATCAGATTAAATGAGATCAAATGTGAAATTTATAATTTCACCAGTCAGTCTAGTTACAGTATTATCAGCTTCTAAGATTTTAATAGTGATTTAAATATTTTTAACAAGACTTGACAGTATACATCTATATAGAGACTTAAAATGAATCGTTCACTTCTCAGAATTAATATAATGTGTAAAAGAGAATTCTTATTAAGTTTTTAATAAAATATCAGTTTTATTAATAACTTCTGAATCAGTTAAAATGTTAATATATCAGACTTTATAATTAGAGCTATTAAATGTAATCACTGATTTAATATTTAGTGTATATTTAACTTTCTTCTAGTATTTCTGCAACTCATCTCTTATAATATTTTATAAGCTTTGTACAGAGATAGACATAGTGAGATATTATATAATTCTAACTACAGTTATTTAATTTCAGAGTATTATCTGTATAAGATTTATAAGATTGTCTACAGTGTAATAGATAGATTAATTCAGATCATTATTAAAAGTCAGTATTTTAAAGATAAAAGATAGTGAAGAATTTATTAAATTAAAATAAACAGATTCTGTAAATAAATATTAACTCTACTTTTCTTTGTTCTGAAGCTTCTTCATTATTTCATTATTAAATTTCATACTCTGATAAAAACTGATCTCAGTCTTATTCTATAAGTCAGAAACCTTCTTATAATAAGTAATTATTCTATTAATAAGTTATTTAGTAAAGTAGATAATTCTGAGCCTTGAGCTGAACTCTGAAGTCACAGATATATTACTTATATTAAGATAACTCTACTTCTTTTAAATATGTAAAAAAAAAAGTAATATTCTTTATAATAAAGAATATACTTTTTCAAAAGTATATAAATTTACTAATTAATATATTCAGAGAAAATGAAATATCTCTAATAAAAAGTAAGAGTCTTTTTAAAAAAGATAAACTACTCTTATCAAAAATATTAATATAATATTCTAAAAAGAAAAATATGCTGTTCAGACTATTATCTATAGAATAGTTAAAGATTGTATTAATTAAACTAATTATATAACTGTATCTGAGATTGAAATCAGAATTTTTAATAGTTTTATTATTAATTCAACTAATCTTATTACACAGTTTTAACATTAAATAGTAGTCTTATACTGTTTCAGTGAGACTTACTATCTACTCTTATTACATTTTTCAAATAAGATCATGATTTTCACTTCTTAATTTAAATTGTTTTTATTGCTTTAAATGACTTTAGATCTTATTTAAGTGTTATTAAAAAGTATTACTTTTTAAAAAATTAAAAATAGTTTAAAGAAAACCTTAAAATGTTTAAAAATAGTAACTTTATATCAAGAATGAGACTAAATAAAATTAAATAAGATTACTTTCTCATTTTTTTCAAGTTATGATTTCATTTTGAGATCTGATATACAGTCACTTTTCATGCTTTTTTAATGATTAGTCCCAGTGGGATTCATGCTAAGAAATGTATGAGACCAGATCAAATGGGACCAAATGTGAAATTCATGGTCCCGGCGGCCAGTCTAGTATTGATAGATCTATCTACAAGAACATAATATAGTGGTGGGTCACGTGATCTAGTGGGATCGCTAACCGCAACGGCCGTAACGGCCAACACATACTGCTCTCGCTTATAGTCATGCTCGCCACGCCGTTACGATTGTCCCTGTTTTCTAGCTTTAGTGTACTTATGCCTCGTCAATTTCCTTTATCCCGAAGTCCTCTGCGAAGGAGAATATTATATAACTATTTTAATACGTGCTACTGATAAAAAAATACATTCTACTTTACAAAAAGGCCTCCAAACTAATTCAAATCCCAACGCATGGGTTTAGGCAGGGGTATATATAAAATCAGAAGAAGGGGAGGGTCTTAAAACAAAAGGAGAATAAAAGAAGATTAAATACATTACTTCAACACCTCTGAGTCAATCTGAGCTTCCTGAAGTACCTGTTTCATCATAAAAGACAAATTTGGATTGGGGGTTTTCCATCTTCCATTACCAGGGAAAACATCCCTCCGTAGCTTGTTGACCCAAGGAACCAATGGTTGATAATATTCCGTAAAGTTCTTTCTTGTGGACCGGAGAAAGTCACTTTCATCACCTATTTCCCCTTTCTTTAACTTGGCCAACTCCTCTGTGTCCACATAGTTCCACTTCTCAAAGGATGGAACAGTCCTCCCCTTCCCTAGCTCATCATAGTGGATGCATATCCAAAAAAGCACCCAGAAGAATGACTCAAGATCATGCATGAAGGAATGCTTTTCACCAAGAAGTACGCCAATGGACATGAATGCCCGTGTGCCAGTTTTGCCCCGAGCTCCTGAAAACCCCTCTCGTTGCTCCTTGATTGCAAGGTCCAAGTCAATCAGGAATGACCGAAAGGAAGGATTATCATCATCTTCATTCATCATGAGGTTGTTTGGTGAGATATCACATTGAAGCATTCCAGCCATTTTATGTAAAGACTCATATCCTTCAATGCAGCCCTTCAGTGTCTCGAGCAGGGCAACCCTCGAGCTTGCTTTGTAGATTGCCTTCCCGTAGTCACGGACGATAACACGACGATGCACGCGGTTTGTAATTCTTGTTGCCTTAACAGGAGAACTAGACTGAATCCGTTTTCTTGGTGGCGGTAGAGATGTGTCGGCGCGGCTGGAGGACCGCTTCCGCCCAGTGGTACTGCTACTTTGTCTATCTAGTGAGGTGCGGGGCTCACTTCTACTCAGAGGCAGCATCAAACTGTTTAACATCTGTGTAACATCCAGGCCATGTCGAACGGTGTTAAGAATATCATCATATTTGCCACTCACGCAAACTGTCTCATGATGATAGTATCTCGCTACATTGACTACATTCTTCTCAGTTGCCTCACGCAGCAGTTCACCTTCTTCATCGCGCTCTGAGTATTGCCATGAGTCTTTGATCACAAGAGGTATCTGCGAATCATCGTTCTCTCGATGAGCCTTCCAGCAAGTTGTGGCACGGCCTGCGATGCACTGTGCCCGCGTCATCAATCTGTCAATGATGAGACGCTCCTTTTGCCCATTTCGTTCAATGTCAATATACTTAATGCCTTCGGCATCGATAATGGTGGGATCATATCCAAGCTGCTCCTTGTTCATCCAGAGAAATCCAAGCACGGTGGCAACAAATCGCTGTCCCTCTTTATTGATGTCAAAGTGCGCGGATGCAATCGCACCTAATCGATCGAATTCCCATAACCGCATAAGAGATCCGCAGAGTGTGAAGCCAAGAACAAAACGACGAGTCTCCTGACACAAAAGTACTTCTCTTGCATACCTTCCCAGATCAAGACCTGCCAATGAAGGTTTATCATATCCGCGGTTATTCTTCAGTTCTCCTGGTACAAGAATCTGCCGCCAGTGATACTCAACAGCTTTATCAGTGGCTGGACCATCCACAATGCCGATATCAAGCTTACGTTTCGCCGTGGAGCCTAATAGAGGTTGATGAGGCTGTACCAATAACCTTCGTTGAATGTTGAAGGTCGGAAACAACTCTTCAACATAGCCTGTGAACAGAGTTATCATTTGGGAAAGCCATTTCAAGACATCTTGCTCCTTTGCATCCTCAGGCCATTCCTTCCAGCCATCCTTCTTGTGGTATTGCGGGGTATCGCCCTGTGTGCAGTTCTTAAGAACTGTCTCAGCAATGTTCTCAAGATCCGTCACTTCTCCAAAGAAGGCTTTGTAGAACTCAGGGATATCAATGAACATCGGTCCTATATCCTCTTTCAGCACATTATCGATGTCTTTGCGATATTCACTCGAGTTGACGAGGCTGCTCATATTATACGTAATTGGGGTTTTTCGATCAAATGGCGCGCTAGGTGGAGGAGTGGAATGCAGAACAGTAATAATGAGGTTGATAACAGCAGTCCAGATGTCCATGTCTGGCGCCTTTTGAATGACAAGTTGTGACAGTGCGCGGTAGAGTTCATAGCTGAAGTCATCCTGTCGAGCATGTCTGAAGAGATTAGAGATGTCTGAAGCTAGATCGCGATTGCCTAATCGAGAGGAAAGATTGAAAGCCGACTTTTGCGTCATCAAAGCGCCGAGAAGGTCCGATATTGCCTCTTGACAAACTGAGGATGGAGTATCGACGGCACCATCATGGGAGTTTAGGTGCGGCCGGTAAGAATGCTCTGCGTCTTCAAGAATATCTCGTAGATAATCCAGAGAGGTTTTCAATGGGTGCTTTACAACAATATCACAATCGAATTGAGTAAGGCTCGCCATTTTTAGAACCTGTGGTCAGTTTTACAGAAAAGCGACCAGCGACGACACACTGGGCAAATGGCTGTTGGTGATTACCTACTACAACCTACCCTAATCACGTGCCACTCAACTTATATCCATACGGGGGAAGAACGTAGACTTATTATACGACCGGATTATGGTTGTTCCACTGTGCCAATCGGCGACACGGCCGCCGAACCATAAATCATAGTATAATGATGAATGAACTGTGAAATCACAGTAAATAGAGTATGAACAGAAAAAAATCATTATTATATTAACAGTGTCATCAATTTCTATCTATATAATTACTAATTATCAAAAATATCTCATTCACTGAAATTATCTTTTATTGAAAATCAATCTTTTGAAGTGTCTGAATTAGTCTTTATTTTCAGTTATAGTCTTATTATTAATTATCTTATTAAATCTGTGAATTAGAATTAAAGTTTCTGAACTAGTTATTATCTGAGAAGTACTATTATTAATCATACATTATTTAAGAGTGAGAGTTTCAGAGTAATTGAGAGCTGAGTATTTAGAGACTTATATAATTATTAACTTCTGAATAAATCTAAGAATCAATTCACTGACTCTAACTTACTGTTTCAGTGATTATTTTATAAGTTCAGAGACTCAGAACACTTATTAGAATCAGAAGATTAAAGAAGAAAAAGAGAATAGAATTGATAATAATAATAGAGAAGCTGATAAGAGTTATAAAAAGAGAAAGAGAATTATCACTATTAATAGATTTCTTATCACTACTACTCTTATTAACTGTATTACTAAGAAGTTTGATAATTATTTCAAATCAGTTTATTATTTCATATATTTCAATGAAAATACACTGTGCTTTCTCTCTAACACTGTAAATCAAGTTTGTGAGATTCTTTATTACTACTTTTTAATTCTTATAATAATTATTAACTGATCTCAAGATCTCTCACTGAATAACAAGCTTTATATTTTCAATATTCAATTTTATCTTTTCAATGATAATTTTCTTCTTCTTTATAATGATTTTCTTCTTTTCACTCTTTAATTTAACTCTTTCAATATTCAACTTAATCTTCTCAATTTCAAGTTTGACTTTTTTAATAAGACTGATAGATGTATTCAAGACTTTCAATATAATAGCTATACTCTTCATTTTATAATTTTCTGGTTTCTATCAGTGTGTCTTTACTTTCGTAATTTACTTAAATAAATTCTTTACTGTCTTCAGTATGACTGACTTGACTGATTTCTTCATAACTCTTAAGATAGTAAGATAAAACTCATGAGTTCAGATCAGGTTTTCAATTTCATCTTTGAATTTATTAGAGTATATCATTCAATCTTTCTTTTCATAATTACAGTTTAAATATAGCTTTGTACTTTCTTCAACTTTGTTACAAATAGTATTAATATAATAAAGAAAGATATATAAGATGTAATATTTATACATTATTGACTTGTCTGACTGATTGAGAGTTTTCAGTCTAATCACTGTCTTTTTCTCTTGTACTTTTGCAGCTGCTGTATATATACACTTAAGAGTTTTACTGATCATTTGTGCTGCTGTTATTATTATTACTGTTACTAATACTGGTATTAAGGCTGTTATTAATACTGTTATTAATACTGATGTAATGGTTCACTGATATTCTTACTGTACTGTGCACACACAGTATCTTATATTAGAACTTTTGATTCTTAAAGCTTTCTATTACAACTGGCAGAATACTAATCTTGCTGAAGATGAGAAAAGACTGAGTGAGCTGAGTAAGCTGATAAATTAATATTCATATTGTGATATAATTGCAAGAAGAAAGAAGAAAGAAAAGAAAAGAAAAATAACAAGTTAATATCTTCTTTATATATGTTATTAATTCTTTTATATTACTATATAATAAATGCTTTTATATTTCAGAAGACTGCTGAATACAATCAATCAGTGTATCTAGTAGATTTTATTCATATTTTATTTTCAGAATAAATACTTTCTGCACAGACTATCATTGAATAATCTACAGCTATTTTAAATATAAAATTATTTCTATTAATCAGAAGCAAGTGTTCAACACACTGTCAGAAATATATTTACAGAATTTCAGATAAATAAGAAGATTTTCTGATACAGTGAAATCAGTGATTCTGCTGCAGTTATAATTAAACTGACCGTGTGACTATGTCTGAGACCAGAATCAAACTTTACAGTTATTACATTGTCTAAAAGCATTACTTCTGATCATGGTTTGTGTTCATCACATTGATTTCAAATCACATTATTTCAAATATTAAAGGTCTCAGATTCACTTTTCAAATAAAAATCTATTCTCAGATAAAGAATATGTTTGAATTCTTAGTTACATTTTCATTCTGATCTCATTATTGAGAATGGCATTAAATGAGATTATAAAATCATTTCTCACTTACATAATATTATAATATAGTGCTCATTTGTTGAAAATTCAACAGAGAGTGTTATTAAATATTATTACTTTTCTAAACACAGATCATAATTTATATAATTTTAATTATGAAAAAAATATAAAATACAAAAAAAAATAAAAAACAAAAAACAAAACAAAAACAAGAAAAAATCACAATAAAAAAAGAAAAAAAAAGAGAAAGAAAAAAAAAAAAGAAAAGAAAAAGAAAAAAATAAAAAATAAAAATAAAAAAAATCAAGATCATAGAGTTACAGTACTTTTAAAATACTCACTCTTTAGAGTCTTCACAATATTCATCATCAATTATATATTTCTCATAGTGAGAATAACACAGCTGTGATGAGTTATTATCTTAACATTATCTAATAAATAATCAGTATATATCTGTATAAATGTGAATAATTAGAAAATATACACTTAAAAAGTGTGATCAGAATGAACTCTGCTATCACTTGAATAATATCAAGAGTAGAACACTGAAATTGATAATTTCTCTTATTGATTTCATGAACAAGGCATGTGAAGATGATCTTGAGAAATATAAGATTTCTCAACTTCTAATAAAAATGAATCTCACAGAGAGACTCTATTTTCATGATATTAGAGACTGAGTGTTATCAAAAAGTGTTATTTTCATGCAATGCACATGCACTTACTGCAGCAATTCACTCTCTGTATATATAACTGAGAGTTACAGCTATCTTACACTGCACAGCTCTCTCTGAGATACTGCTGTCAGTTTGCAACTCACACAGTCTCTCAGTTCAGCATGTGCTGTGTGTATACAGCTCTGTGTACTGAGACTGTGTTGATTATTATAGTCTAATATGATACTCACTTTTCACAGGTCATGTTTTGTTTAGAGAGAGAGAGAAAGACATGACTGTTATTTTATTAAGAGAGAGATGAATAATTAGTATTATTAAATATAATTTAATTCATCTGTATTTAAAATTTGATTAGTCTATACTCTTCAATTTGAGAGTTTCTAAGAGTGTTTTAATAGTTTTCATACTAGCTTGAACTTAGTGATGAGTTGAAGAAGAAGAGAAAAGAGAGAAGAAAGAAATGAGAATAACTTATCTTTATAATATAAAAATAAAGAATCACTGTAATCATTCTCTCTAGTAACAAAGATTTGTTTTCTGCATGTATCTCTGATATAGATTATATGATAAATATATACAAAGAATATCAATAGTGCATGTATTAAATGAAGATAATGTTGCTATATAACACTGTAGTTATTTCTGTACATCTCTGAAAGCTGTTAATAGTTTCTTTATCTCTTCATGTTTGATAAGTTAATAATATATTTCAATACACTCTCTCTTTCATTATTATCATCATCATCATCATTATCATTATCATTACTATCATTATTATTATTATTATCATTATTATTATTATCATGTCATTGTCTGTCTTCATCTCGCTCTCAATGCTCATTAAAACTAATCATGTCATTTCTCTTCAAATATTCTGCGGTTCTGCAGATCATCAAGGCGCGTGAGTATTATCACAGATTGAAGAAAGAGAAGAAGAAGGCATTTAAGTGTGAGAAGACAGATCACAAGACATGTTATAATATCTTGAAGAGACTTCATAAGAGAGTAGAATAATAACAATTTTAAGTAATACTTCTGATAGATTTAGACTGAACTAAGTATAGAAATAATACAGATAACATCACCTGTGAGAGATTGAAAAAGAAGATAGTGAAGAGTTTTATACAGTAGCAGTGAGACCAGAAGAAGTTCTGAGAATAATTTAAGATCAAGATAAAGAGAGAGAGAAAGAAGAAGAGTGTTACTGTAAATAAGCAGCAGTAGAAGAAGATTAAGAAGATATTGAAGTAAGAGATAAAGAAGTTAAAACTGATAAGTTTTTTATTGAGAGATAATAATGTTTGATAACACTTCTGTTCTCTAATTGATTAGCAGGAGCTGGCAGAGAAGAAGAAGATTGAGGCCTTATTCAGGTCTTAAATACACTTCATAATTCAGAATATTGAGAAGACAGCTCTGCTCTCTGAGCATGTCAATCTGCTTACTACTGAGATGAAACCTGAGACAGCAGATCAGAAAATGCAGGATTTTGAGATGCAGATTGACCTGACTGAGAGAGAGTAGTGAGAATTCTTCTCTGAGAAGGCAGCAGAGAGAGATTTTAAGATAATTATCATCTCAGATGAGAAGAAGAAGAAGAAGAATAAGAATGAGAAGTAAATTGTAAAGAATGATAAGAAGAATGAGAAAGAGAAGAAAGATAATAAGTAGAAAAAGTTTTTTTCTTTTTATATTAGTTAGTTATAAGTTCATAACTATTAGTTAATAATTGAAATTAATTTTAAGTTTTCAAAAATTATTATACAAGTTATAATCAATTATCAATGTCAGGAATAATATATATATATATATTCAACTATCATGCTACTCTAATGTATAAGTATCAACATTTTTTCAATATTAATATTCATAATATTAATATATTTTTAATAATATTATCTGATAACATAATTTAGTAACACTCTCTTTCATAATATTAATATATTTCAAGAAATATGACAGAGATTAATCAAGATTGTTTATTTACTTTTATACATCAATGATATTCAATCTGAGTTAGTACTAAAATTATAACTAAGCTAAGAAAGAAGATTATTTTCTCTTATATTAATTCTTCTTACACATATCAGTGATCAGTTATTGAAAATAAATTATCATCTTTCTTAAATTATTATTATATCTTCTAAATTCATTTCTTTCACTTCTTTTACTTCTATTGAAGATTTATAAACTCTTTAAGAAATCACTGTGAATTACAAAGTCTATGTTATTTACAATTCAACACAGAATGCTCTCTTTCAATTATAATAAATAATCACTTTATTCTTCATATCTGATTTCAGGTCACAAAATTTATGAAACACTCAACATAAATACTAAGATAAACTATGAAATAATTATCAACAGATTGTATTACAGATTACTGAAGAGTCATCTCTCTGCTACAATTACTACAACTTCATTCAGAAACATTTATTATAAACTGATTATAGTTCTGAAGAAATTTTCTGACATCTGAAGTTATCAGAATGCAGATAATAAAAGAAAAATAATCAGAAAATTACTACTGAGCTGATAAGTTACTCTATCAGATAATGATTTTTAGTAATACTAACTTTCTAATTTGAAGAAAATTATATAAAAATAATCATATATCAGTACTCTGATTTCATAACTCTTATCTGATAACTTCTGTGAAGAATTACTTTGTATATATATATCTCTGAATCTTTCTCTTCAATCAATTGAAAACTCTGAATTCTGAACACTTCTTTAAATGCTTAATTCAAATCTTCATATTTCATATTGATTCTGTCTTCAGTTCAATCTTGAGATATATTACAAAGTTAATATACAATATCTAGAATCAGAGTTGAAGAATCATTGAAAAGTGTCTCTCACAGTGAATGCATGAACTAGTACAAATAATCTTGTATTTATAAGAGTTACATGTTATTATATTGATGAGAACTGAACTTATTAAGAGATATTAATTGATTTTGAATCATTGATCAGTAGTTATACTGAGGATTATATAACAGAGATATTAATAACTGTGATTAAAAATAACTATTAAGATATTAGTCTCAGTCTTCTTACAATTACAACTGATAATGCTGTGAATAACTACACTATGATAAACAGCTTGAAGCAAAAATTGACTTTGTATTCCTGAAATAATAAACAAGGTTATATTCTCTATATTACTTATATGATTCAACTTGTGATACAAACACTGATAAAGAATCTTAATATCAAGATGAAGAATAATGAGATGACTGATTCTTGAGATGAGAATGAGATGAAAGTGATTACTCAAGTAACTTTTACATTCACTTTACAAAAGATAATGTTTTTTGACAACACTTTTTAATATTGCTTTTTAGTAATACTTTTTAATAATACTACTGTTAATTTTGAATAGATTGACTAATAATTTAAATATCACAGATTTGAAACATTGCTAATATAATTTGTACCTTCTCTAAATAATAACAACGATTTCATGATATTTAATAAATAAATAAATCAGTCACATCACTGAATATGATACAGAATATTAGAATATAGTGAAGTTTAATATATAAGATAACTGTTCAGACTCTTTAATTATATCAGATAATTGATCATTGAGTGTAACACTCTGATTGAGAAAAGATTCAGACATTGAAACTTTCTGATATGAAGTGAACTCAGTTGAAATATGTGATTGATTTACTGTTTCAGTTTTATAAGATAACAAAGACAGTTTCAATCACTCATATATTAATACTGCAGTCAGTCTGATGAGTGTATAACAGTTTATTTACTTATCTTAAGAAGCAGTTAAATCACTTAAAAAGAAATTCAGTCTGAGATAATGCTATAGCACAGGCTATTATTACTGTAGGAAATAAACTGATATATTACTACAGCAAAACTGAACAATCTTTTACAGAGTACTATACTGTAGCAGCTCTACTAGATCTCTTTCATTAAGTTAATATCTACACTTCTCAAGATTGAATAGAGAAGAAATAAGACTTGTATATTAAATTAGTCTAAGACTACTACAATATTAACTATCAGAGATTTGAATGATCAGATGTTAGAGATGTAAAGACAGTGAAATACAATTCTCTAGTAAGTAATAATCTTTGATAATACTTCATATCACATAGAACTATAATACTAACTTTGAAACAGAACTTATATACATTAATTGCAACTGAAAATCAGGCAACACTATATACTTATAAAACTGAATTTGACTGCTATCTTCAAGATAATTTAATAAATTTACACATTAAATCAATTCTAGAGTTATGAAAAATTGTTAAGAGTACATATTCAACTGTTATACTGATAATATATGATATTCTGACAATTTCATTGACAGAGGTGAGAATGAAGTGAAAGTTCAACTCAAGCTGAGATATTTATTACTATCACTGAGAACAATTATAAGAAGAAATAATCAAGAAACTCATGATTGTAAAATATGAAATTATCAGACAGTTTAATATCTCTGATCACAGTATATCAGAGAAGTGTAGTTTTTATAAGAAAGTAAAGAATAAACTTATACAAGAATGTATTTAATTATTTTATAAGTGTTATCAATAATCATTACTAAATTCTGATTATATAAGTAATCACTGAATGAACTGAATAAGACTGAATTTGATCTTCAGTCTCAGTCTCATTCTGATTTTGAAAGAATGATTATCTTTCACAGTTTATTCTGAGAAATTACTCTCATTTCACTGTTCTTGAAATAAATCTGGTCATTTTTCACATCATTTCTCTCAAAAATAATCCATTTTCAGATTTTTTTAAGGCTTGGTCCTGGTGAGACTCACGTCAAGAAATGTATAAAACCAGACCAAATGGAACTAAATGTGAAATTCATGGTCCCGGCAGCCAGTCTAGTTATAATTATACAAATTCTAGAGAATATGACAATTTTCATCAGTGAATATCAAGACAGGTATATTCTAATTATATATATTTGAGGCGGGCTGCGCCCGATCTCTCATATAAGACTATTCCGTTACACTTCACAGATTCCTACCGCTCCGATTCTCGCTCATTCTCAATTACTGATTCTCAGTCACTATGAACATGTATAAACATGTATGCTCTGATTCTCAGTTATTCTCAATCATCAATTCTCAGCTGCTACAAATATGTATAGATATTTACTTCAATCACTGATTCTCATACTTTCTCTTTCTTTTTCTTTTTTTACATTTTTCTCTTTATTATATAAGATCTATATATTATACTGATCTATTCAGCATAGGCCTCTTACACTAGAAAAACATTCATTATCTTCTTATTAAAAATGATTATTCATATATTATCTTCTCATTAGAAATAATTATTCACTGAGATATCTGAATATGAAATAATATATAAGAAATAGAGAAATAGTTAAAATAGTTCAGTGAATACTGAGTTCTCAGATAGAAGCTTACTCATCAGTCACTCTGACTCTGTAATAAGATCTTATAAAGAGAATGTCAGTGAAAGATCTGAGAGTTCTGACATTACAGATGTATGAGATATTTATATAATTATACTTCTTCTGATTTCACAGATATTATACATCTGATGATTAATATAATTATGTCTAATAATAGTATGAAAGAACTCTTGAATATGAGTATAGATACAGTGTCACAGTGACTCTGAGTAATGTTAGAATTATAATAATAATAAATAGCTGATATGCATGCAACTCCATAACATCAATATGAAGAAATTCAATAATTATCTCAATAAGAAATCTCTGCACAGACAATTTCAATACTGACAGAATTGAATATAAAAGTACTGAAAGAATGCTTAGATACTCTTATATATTTCAATGCTTCTGATCTCACTCTCTACTCATTATGAAGAATGAAAATACTTATGAAACTGAGTGTAGATGAAGATGCTATTGATTCATTAATTAATCAAGATTAATATATCAATGAATGATTGAAGAATTATGTGAAATAGAAGTTTTATTCATGAATGAAAGCATGTAAATCAGTGTTATGAACATCTGATAATATTATAAAACATTCTAATATTCTGTTTCAAGACACTGCTGTACAATAAAAAGTATTAGATTAATTACAGAGTATCTGACAGAGAAATACTTCTCTTATAACATTCATTTCTGACTTTGATATCAAGATTCTAGAAGCAGATGATCAATCTTGAAAGAATTAAATAAAGATTAACATGCTCAAGAAGACAGTAACTTTTAAACTCTTACAGACTCTTGTAAGTGTAGACAAAGACCAGACTTATGATGATTTCTGTGTACAACTTCAGACATTGAATGACTATCTTATCAAGCTCAAGAGTACACAGAACAGTGATAGAAGATATTATACTTATACATCTATACTGAGAAATAACTCAGTCACTTATACATCTGCACTGAAGAATAACAATGATACAGATATCATGAATTAAGTAGACTTGAATATCTACACACAAATAAGAGTCTCTGCTGTCTGAACAGACTTCTGAGTTCCTGAGATCACTTCTGAAGAAGTCATTGATTGATGTTAATGAGAAGTATACATCAACTGTAACTGATCAGAACACATTGCTTTCAACTGTTAATCAGTCTATATATCTTCTCACTCAAAGAATGAATCAGTATCTGTCTGTGTTAATCACATTGCAGTGAAGAAAGATTTAGAAGATAACTATGAAAATATTCTAATGAAACAGAGAAAAGATTAGCTTCTGTTTAAATTTATAAACAGAAGCTTAAAGAGATTGAATAACAATAATTTAAAGAGAAAATGATGATGAATATGATTCTTATATCTACTGTAATTGATAATATGTATAATATAAAAGCCATGATAGACAGTAGTCTATATTACTATATAATGATAAAATCTTCAGTTGTAAGATATTATAACCTTCAGTATATTCTATTATTAAAACTCTGACTTCTTGCAGAATTTGATGATTCAAAAGATGTTTACACTCATTATATAGTGAAACTAAACATAGATGTTGCAGAATATCAATATGAAGATGTCTATACATATGAAGTTGATAATCTTGATTATAATCTTATGTTAGAACTTGCCTGGCTATCTGAATAAGACATCTTATTAAATACTTGAAACAGAAGCTTGATATTCTCTAACAAAGATAGAATTCATGAAGATGATATTCATAAGACTATAAATCTTACATAGATCTCTGTCAACACTTATAAAATACTCTGAAAAAGAAGTCATCACTAAAACTACTGATAAAATTACTAATAGTAGAATCATGTATCAATTCATATTATCAGTCTGATCAATATTAAAAAGACTCTAGAAAAGTTATTTTATATCATAATAACAGATTCTTATACAAAACTCTCTTAATAATATTATGAATATCTAGATATCTTCTGATAAGATAATAATGTTATAAATCTATCTCTCTTACAAGATTCAGAAGTGAATCATAGTATTAAGTTGAAAAAGAGAAACAGTAAGAACTCTGAATTATTATAAGACTCTCTTTTTAACATGTTCTGAGATGAACTTCTTCTTCTTTAAAAGACATTTAATAATCTGTTGAATAAAGAATTCATATATATTAGTAACTCTTCTATCACACCCTCTATTCTCTTTGCAAGAAAATCAGGTGAAGAACTCTGATTCTACATGAATTATTAAGAATTAAATAGATTAATAAAGCAGAACTGTTATTCTTTATCTCTTATCAATGAAACTCTAGCTCACATTGAATAAGCTTAATAGTGTACAAAGTTAGATGTTATTACTGTATTTTATAAGATTTGTATTACTGAAGAAGATGAGTGACTTACAGTATTCTGAATATAATATGATCTCTTTGAATAAGTAGTCACATTCTTTGAACTGACTAATACTCTCAGTATATTTCAGAAGTATATTAACTGAACACTCTGAGATTTTCTTAATTAATTCACATCTGTATATCTTGATGACATTCTCATCTTCACTGATGAGTTCAGAAAAGAATATCAAGAACATGTATGAAAGATATTACAATGACTACAGAAAGCAGAACTACTGATAGATATAGATAAGTATGATTTTGAGATTAAAAGTACAAAATATCTAGACTTTATCATAGAAGCTGATAAGAGAATTCAAATGAATTCTGAGAAGATCTCTGCTATTCTTGAATGAGAGGTCTCATACACTGTGAAAGATGTATAAAGCTTCATTAAATTTACTAACTTCTATCAATGATTTATATAAAACTTCTCAGATATTATAAGATTACTTACAGAACTCACTAAGAAGAACTCAGTACTTCAATGATCAGTAGACACTGAAGCTGCATTTATACAGATAAAGAAGATGTTCATTAATACTTCTCTACTGATAATATTCAATTCTAATCATAAGATAGTTATTGAAGCTGATTTCTCTAGCTATGTCACAGAAGAAGCTATATTATAATATGATACTAAAGATATCTTACAATCATGTATCTTCATATCTAAGAAACTGAGTTCTGCTGAATGCAATTATAAGATCTATGATAAGAAACCTCTCATGATTATACACTGTTTAGAAGAATGAGACTCTGAACTTCAAAGTATCTCTGAATTTGAGATAATCACAGATCATAAGAACCTTAAATACTTCACAACTACTTATAAACTCACTAAATGACAGATGTGATGATCTGAGTTTCTAAGTCACTTTCATTTTACAATACACTACTGCCTCAGCAGCCAGAACTCAATAACAGATGCACTCTCATGACAAGAACAAGATATACTGTTTAATATAACAGTCACACACTGAATGAATTGAGAATATCAGCTCTTGAACCTGAAGATATTAGTTAATTATAATGAGATCATTTATAATACTATATATACTTCTCTGATTAGAATACTCTCTCTATGAACTGATACTAATATCTTCACTTCTCTCACACTGAATGAACTGTGATATACAGCAGCTCAGACTGACAAACTTCTTCAAATTCTCACTGAAGTAGTATAATAAGAAGTGTCTTAATTCTCTTCAGAATTACATATAAAGATTAACATCTCAGAATGTTCAATAAATAACAGTAATACTCTGTGATTTTGTAAACAATGTTGAATCTCTCACTCTGAACTCTTACACACTCAGATAATACAAGAGATGCATGATTTATATATAACTGATTATTCGGACTATGAAGAACTGTATAGAATGATCTTCTGAGAGTTCTACTGATCTGAGATATTAAATAGTATCAGATACTTTATCTGAAACTGTGACTACTGTTCTTCTATTATCTTATGAAAGAACTGTAGAAAAGATCTACTGAAATTACTCAATATTTCTGATAGAATCTGATAAGATGTAGTAATTAACTTTGCTATTAATCTATTGAAGAGTAAGAATTGTAAGAATATTCTAGTTATTATTAACTGATCAAGTAAAGATATAATACTGAAATCTTGTGATAAGATGAATACTGAACAAGTTACTGAAGTCTTCTTACAGAGTTCATTCTATCAGATGTATGAGTTACTGAAATCTATTATATTAAACTGAGACTGTTAATTCATGAGTACTCTCTGAACAAGAATCTGTTAAGTTCTCAAGATTATATATCATTTATTAACTGTCTATTACTCTGAGACTGATAATACATCAGAATAAATAATTCAGACTGTGAAGAATTATCTTCATAAGTTCTGTAATCACTTATAAGATGATTGATATAATCTTCTTCTATACACAGAGATCACTATCAATAATTAAGATACTGTTTTAACAGATGTAAGTCTGTTCTTTCTTACACATGAGTATCATATGAAAGTGTTAAATCTTTTAGAGACCACACAGTTTACACTGAACTCTCATAGTTCAATTCAGATCACTGATAATATAGTAATAAAGCTCTGAGATACTTATAACTGAGTAGAAGTCTTCATGATAAGCACTAAATAAGATTAAGAGAATCAAGTCAATATCTGATGAGATCTCACAGAGCAGTATAAGATAGAAGATCTTGTATAATTAAATCTCAAAAATATACACATTACACATTCATCTCATACATTGAATTATTATTATATGAAATACACAGTGATAGAAGTTCTAGACATTCATAACTATTGTCTTAATACTCTGTCAGAGATTTATAATGTATTTCACATAAGTCTACTCTGCTGTGCTATTACTGACTCATTCTCTTTGTAACTGACTTCTGACTGACAGCTGCCAGAAATCATAGAAGAAGATAATTAACTTGAGTGAGAAATTAAAGATATTCTCAATAAGAGATTTCACAGCTGTGACTGACAATATCTTGTGAAATGAGTCAGCTATGATTGTCTGACCTGAACTCTGAGTTCTGTATTATCTGAGATCACAGTCCTTGACTAATGAGAAGAAAGAGGCTAATGTGACGGGCTACGCCTGATCATTCATATAAGACTATTTCATTACACTTCACAGATGTCTATCACTCCGATTCTCGCTCATTCTTGATCACTGATTCTCAGTCACTACAAATGTGTATAAATGCATACACTCTGATTCTCAGTCATTCTTGATCACTGATTCTCAGCTGCTATAAATACAGATAAACATTCACTTCAATCACTGATTCTTGTACTTTCTCTTTCTTTTTCTTCTTTAATGTTTTTCTCTTTGATATATAAGACCTGTATATTATACCGATCTATTCGGCGTAGGCCCCTTACAATATTAAAGTATATATTAACTAATTTATATATAAAACTCATAGAAAACTAAATATATTAAAATAGAAATAAGTTATATTAGAACTCTCTGTGTCACTTAACACTCTACATCACTGACCTGTCTTTTACTGCAAGTACATCTGAAAATTTTATCTTTTTCCACATCTTCTTTTATGCATCTTTTATTATACATCTTTTTTTAACTGTCAGAGTATTCTGAATTGCCTCTGTAAAATCATCTTTAGTAATTTGTCAATATTCAGAAACATCACTTATAAGACCTTAAAATGTCAGAATATCTTGTCATTGCAGTATAGCTCTGACGGAATTTTCATTTATATCAGCATCATTAAATATTTTAACTTGAGTTGTCAGATTTTGTAAGAAATCCCGCTTCTTGCGGATTCTTTACCTCTATTACTATCTCTCACGTAATCAATAGAGTTCGCAGCCCTTGACTACACATAACTATATAGACTGAAGTTCATGAATACTATTCATAACTCAGCTTGAATACTATTATACATGTGATCTCTACATTTTATCTTTCTATCATGAATACTTCTAGTAGTTAACAGTATATATTACATTAAGCTGCAAACATCTGAATAATTATCTGTGAGTACTTATTCTTATATTTCAAGCTCAGTCAGTCAGCAACTGCTCAGTATAACTGAAAGAACTAGAAACTCATATACTTTAATCTCTATGAACTCTACTGCAGACATTCAGAAGCAGTCATCTGAATCATAAATAACTCTTATAAAAGAAGTCTCAGAGAACTTATCAATTACTTATAAGATATTATTCTCTGCATCTGTGACAGAGAAACTCTTCAAACTCATAAATAAATTAATCTTAGTGAAGAACATTCTTAAGTATCTCTCACAGAATTAAGCTATTTTTCTACAAGAAATACTTACTATTCAGAAACACTCTTGAACTGAGTCTCTAGATATAATCTTCAGAAATACCTATGAACTGAAAAGAAACTTTCTAAAGCTGTAATCACTTAAAACTAACTATTGAATTATAATCTATAAAAGCTTTTACAAGTTTGCATTTGAAATTGACTTATAAGCTCAGCTGTGTGTAGACTGGCCGCTGAGACCATGAATTTCATGTTTGGTCTCATTTGATCTGATCCTATACATTTCTTGGCGTGAATCCCGCTGGGACTAGTTATTAAAAAAACATGCAAAGTGACTATATATGAGATGTTAAAATGAAATCATGACTTGAAAAAAATGAGAAAGTGATCTCATTTGATTTCATTTAGTCTCATTCTTGACATAAAGTGATTATTTTTAGACATTTTAAGGTTTTTTTTAGACTATTTTTAATTTTTTAAAAAGTAACACTTTTTGATAACACTCAAATAAGATTTAAAGTCATTTAAAGCAATAAAAATAATTTAAATTGAGAAGTGGAAATCATGGTCTCATTTGGAAAATGTGACAAGAGTAGACAGTAAGTCTTACTGAGATAGTATGAAACTACTATCTAATGTTAAAACTATGTAATGGGATCAGTCGAATTGATAATGAGACTATCAAAAAATCTGGTCCTGGTCTCAGACACGGTCACACGGTCAGTCTAACTGTGTGATATGAAAGATGAAAAAGCTGTTATTTATACAATAACAGATCTTTACTACACTGAAGTCAAGAACCGACTAAATTATCTAGAGAATAATCACAAGAGATTCTACTAATCTGTTCTCAAGATCTATCTAGAGAATAAGTTGAAAGACTCTGTGAGTTGAATAGAGAACATCTGAGCTGTAATCATTAATATTAGAAAAAGAGATGAGAAATCTGATAAAGACTACTCACAGTACTTCATGAAATTATAATATGAATTAAGATCTATGAAAACAGAGCTCTGAAACAAGATCTGAATAATGATATTTATAAAGGAACTGAAGAAAGATATGCAAAACAAGCTCATTAAGTAAGACTCTAAGCTCTTGACTCTGAAGAAACTGATAACTCTTATTCACTACTTATAAATCACTGTGAGAGTCACAGATCTGTAGAGAGTAAATCACTGATCAGCTCTGTAAGAATTAGAATAACAGAGAATAGTTTTATTGGAGAAAGATAATAAGATATAGAGAGATTCATATCTGACTACTGAGTAGAGAGAGAGAGCTTTATAAGCTCTTATAAACAGAGTATATAATAGAAAGATTAAGAAAAAGAGTCTCTACTTTATCTATTTTAAATCAGAATATCTTCATATAAACTATCTGAATAAATTAAAATAGAAATTTAAGAAGTGATAAACAGAGTCAGTAACAGTCTTCTTAAGACTCTTAAAGCTGATATCTGAATCTGTTACTCTTTCAATGAAAATATATATTTATGAAGAGAGACTGCACTGTGATACTACTATTCTGCAAGCATGAGAAGTATTAATGAACTCAGAATCACAGATCACTGTAGTATCTCTAAAGCTCACAGAGTAAATGAGCTGAGTAATGAAAACTGAGAATCTGCTCTTATAATAAGCAGAGTGTGAGAACTCAGATCTGAGAGCTGAGAGACTTACAAAAGTCATTTTTAAATTACAAGATCTCTTTAAAATCTGAAGAAGATTTATAAAAACTGTAATTATCACAGACATCACAGATGACATGTACTTAAAACTTATATAACTATAAAAACACAATCTGTATATAACTGTCTATGAGTCAGGTTTATACTTCTGATCAGTATTAACAGACTTACTTATAAAGATAGAATCAGTTAATGCTGCAGAGTTAGTTATTGAAGACAAGCTTATATATATAATAACTTTATAAATATCTGAGAACTTTATTATTATTATTATTATTATTATTCCTTCATCATACTCATACACAAGCAGAGCTTATGATGAGTCCTTGCGTGATGTTAAATACAGGCCAAGTGTTGGTTATACAGGAGGAAATACAGGTGTTAAGACTATGCCAAGATAACAAGAACATAGGAAATACAAAGAAGTGACAATTAAATACATGCAATAATAACTTCTCATTCCAGGAACATAGAGTGATTTGTTAAAGTGATTTGTACATCTCTGTATTTATTAGAAACCTGAGGTGCTTGAGTTCCGGATTTAATGTATCCCCTGCGGGTTTCGAACCCACACGCCTTGGTTTCCCACGCCAAGGCACTACCAGGTGGCTGCATTAACCATTCAGCCACCAGGGCATCTGAGAACTTTGCAGTCATGAAAACTAAGCTTCAGATATCAGAGAAATACTGAGATCTTACAGAGATATTCAGCTTAGTAAAGACAGCTGAGCTTTTATCTTATTATGAGAAGAATCTGATAATAGATTTAATAGAAGAGTAGAAACTCTTCTGAGAATTAATTTATAAGCTCTTTCATTATAAGACTGAGGTCTTATAAATCTATATAAAGAATAATCTGAAGAATGACTTTATCTGATCTTTACAGATCTTTGTAGAAGTCTCTGTGATATTTATAAAGAAGAAGAATAAAGATCTCAGATTATATGTAAATTACTATGATTTGAACTTTAAGATAATAAAGAGCTACTATTCTCTGTCTCTGATTGAGAATGTGATTAACTGTCTTATGAGAGCTGTTATATTCACACAACTGAATGTGATCAATATATATACATGACTGTGAATACAGTCTGAAAATGAATGAAAGACTATCTTTAGAACTGTACTGAGATTATTTAAATATCTAGTGATGTCTTTTAATTTGACTAATATCTACACAGTATTTCAGTCTTTTATTAATAAAATAGTTTATGTATATCTGAATATCTTCATGATAATATATCTGAATAATGTGATGATATACTCTGTGAAGAAGAAAGAACACACTGAGTATATATAAAGTGTGTTGAAGATCTTAGATGAGACAGAACTGTATATTAAGCTTATAAAGTACAACTTCAGTACTTATCAGATTAATTTTCTAGAATATGTAATCACTGTAAATGATATTCAGATAAAACCTTTATAGATTGAGACTATACTATTATAATCAGAGCTAATTAATATTTATAAGATTCAGATCTTTCTGAGCTTTATGAATTTCTATAGATGATTTATCTTTGTATTTATAAGAATCTTCTTAGTTCTTAGAGATATGCTGAAGAGTGAAAATAAGAAGAAGTCATTCTATAAAGAAAGAATGAAAAGATTGTTAAGAAGAGAGAACTGTAAGAACTTTCTTATTTCAGAAGCTCACAGAGTCTTTATAAGATTGAAACAGATATTCACAGATATAGTGATACTATTTCACTTTGATTTCTTACTCTTAATTAGATTGAAAATAGATATCTTCTTCTTTACAATTTCAGAAATAATCTTATAACTACAGTTAAATAAGAACTGAGTTTCAGTGACCTTTTTCTCACAGAAGATACAATCTGCAGAGATTAACTATAAATTTCATGATTAAGAGCTTTTTATGCTTCAAATCATCTCCTATTAAAGCAATGGAAATTGAAGCTTCAATTCCTCCTCCTGCTATTAGATTTGAAAAGGCCTGTATGAACTATGCTCTGAGAGTTGTAAAGATGAGCTCAAATCATATAATCAGAGAAAGAGTCTCTTCTTCATTTCCACCAATTAACTCTGGAAATGAACTGGATTGGAATAGATTTCTTGATTGGAATGAAAATAATTCTTCAAAGAAAATGCCTTCTCAACTGTACAGACTATGCTCTCTGATTAAAAATCAATTTTCTTCTTTAAATGTTGAAAAAGTTGATCATGAGAAGTTATCTCCCTGGAGAAAAAAGCTTGAATCTCTTATAGACTTACAAATAAGTGAACTATCAAAAGAGAAAGAATATGAACAGCATTTGAAGAGAACTTCTACAATCAATATAAAAGACTCTATTCTGATTTATTCAGATGGCTCAAAAAATGAGAACTTGAATAGATTAGGCGCAGGCATTGCTTATACTGAAGATAATATTAATTTTATCTCAGATTTCTGGAATCTAGGCTCTGAATGTGAAGTCTTTGATGCTGAACTATTTGCAATAGTGAAAGCTTTCAAACTCATTGAAATAAAATCTCATAAAAGAGGAAATTGTTTGAAAGAGGCATGGATATTCTCTGATAGTCAAGCTGCTTTAAAAAGACTTAGAAATAGTCAGATTTATAATGGTCAAATGAATCTTGAACTGATCTTAAACTCTGTTTTAAAAATTCAAAAGAGAAGAACATCAAAGCTGAGAATTCATCTGCACTGGGTTCCTGCTCATATGAATATTCATGGCAATGAATTGGCTGATTCAGCTGCAAAGAAGGGTGCAGAATTAAGCAGATCTATTCAAAAAATTGTGTCCTGGTCTTTTATAAAGAGAAAAATAAAAGAATCTTGTTTAGACAAGTGGAATGAAAGCTGGCAGAAACAAAAGAAGAGTATACATTATTCAAGATTTGAAACAAAACCCAAGTGGAAATCTTGTTCAATTAAATGTAAAAAGAAAATATTCTCATCTATAATACAGCTGAAACTAGGACATGGCTATTTCAAATCTTATATACAAAGATTTGATGATAGATTTGACTCAATAGAATGCTCATTCTGCAATGCAAATGAGAACCCTGAGCATATTATAATGCACTGTGCATTATACAATAGTCTCAGAGCCAGATTGAAAGAGAAGTATGATCTAAATCAATTAAATATGAGATTCTTATTCTCAACTGAGACAGGAATTAAATACTTAATAGACTTTCTATCAGAAACTCAAGCAGCTACAAGAAAATGGCTAAATTCAGAATTATCTGAATATGAAGAGGAGGAAATCAATCAGATATAGTCTGTTAAAACAGCTATACACTCTCTTTTAATAATTTGTTTTGTTATAGTCTCTCTTTACTTTATCTTTTTCTGTATCTTTTCCTTTCAATTTCTTTCTATCTATCTATTTAATGTGTCTATCTTTGAGACTGTGTTCTTTCTCTCTTTTCTTTTGTCATGATATTGTCAAATGGTTTCAAAGTATTAAAAGATGTTAAAACACTGCAATTTGTAAACAGTTTTTGTATTCTGGGCTGGAATTTTCTGATTTTGCATATCTGAAATTGATGAATGTACAATAGTTAACTTTACAGACATAGAAAAAACCCTGAGAACTAAAGTTCTCAGGTAGATGTCATAGTCTCTGACTGCATACATCTATAATTGAAGAATAATAATAATAATAATAATAATAATAATAATAAGAGCTTTTTATAATAGTGAAATTCTTTCATCACTGATATTACTACTTTGAGAGTCTTATAACAGTGATTGCTGTTAGAACTGATTATAACAGCTTATAATAGTTTACTTCAATCAAGAAACTCTTACAGTAGTAGATCTGCTGAGTTCAGAGACTGAGTGAGTTCTGATTCAAGATAGAGTATATCAAGAGAACTAAGAACTCAGTGAATAAATTCTCTCACAGATCTGACTATATTAAGAAGATCAGAATGACAGATATAGAGAAGCTAGAGAAGATAGAAAAGCTTCACAGAATACTTGAACTATGTGTTATAAAGAGATTAACTAAAGAGTCTCTCAATTCTCTATAAGAGAAGAGAGAAAAGAGAGAGAAGAAGTCTGTGTAACTACTCTCTATAATACTGAGAGTCAACACTCTGAGAATCTCTGTAAGAATTCTTAAAGAGAGTATCTATAATCTGAAGAGTTTACAGGCTTCAAGAAATACTGCAGAAGATCTGATATAAGAAAAAACAGAGTATAAGTCTTTATAAAATCTTCTGTTTAGATTGTCTGAACTGTAACTGAAAAATGAATATACTCAGTATATTCAGAAACTGCTTATAATAGAAATCAATTCTGCAGAAACAAAGAGTTAAAGAGACTTAAATAATTTTTTATAAAGAGAGAACTAAATTTATGTATCTGTAAATAAGTTTCTATATATATAACTTATTAAAAGATATTATAACTCTTCTCTAGTAGATTATTTTACAGATACTAGAACTTGTGAGTTGTTTATAAGAAAATACTTCTGACTGAAGATATGAGAACTTGTGAAGAAGATAGTAAATTCTTATACTATTTATCAGAGTTCATGAGTAGTGTGATTCAGATTATATAAAGAACTTACTTCTCTACTCATTCTACAGAAATCTTGAAAACAGCTAGAAATAAATACTCTTGTAAGTCTCTCTAAAAGTAAGAATATATATAACACCTGCTTTGACAGTGTGCTGATGATAGTAGATTACTTTATTAAGATAATATGCTTTATACTCATCTACAAGAACTTAAAGTCAAAGAATTTAACTTATATCTTTATCTATAATATGATCTGATTGCATGAGTTGTCTGTGAATATTATCTTAGATAGAGAATTAATCTTCACAGAGAAGTTCTGATCTGATCTGATAATTATACTGAAGATCTTATAAGATTTAAGCATAACTTTTCATTAACAGATAGATGATTAGACAGAGTGTCTGATAAGTATATTGAAACAGTATCTGCAGTACTTTATTAATTACAATCAGAATGACTGAGTACATTAATTATCACTCATAGAGTTTGTATATAATAACTCAAAGCATATCAGCACAGATAAAACCCTCTTTAAGATACTCACTGAGACTCATTTATAAATAATCTTCATAACCTCATGAGAGTATACTATAGAGTGTGATGATATCTGTGAACAGACTGAGAGAATTTAGAATATTCAGAAGAAAGTCTGTAAATTCTTGAGAAAGACTTAAGAGTATCAGAAGAGATACTATAACTTTAAGTATATTATAAAGAGTTTTAAGAAAGATAATAGAGTCTGACTGAGTCTAGAAAACATTACTATATAAAGATCTAGTAAGAAGCTGAATCTCTTACAGACAGAGTCTTGTAAGATTATAAACAAAGTTAGTTCACAGTTCTATAGATTAAAACTGTTATCTGAGTTATAGATATATAATGTTTTTTATATCTCTTTACTTTATAAATATAAGAAATTCTTAGAAGAGAACTCTGTCACTTATCACTCTATTTATAAAGTACTAGAGAGTGAAAGAGAATATCAGATTAAAGAAATTATTAACTCAGAGAAGTGAGATTACAAGCTCTGATTTAAGATTCAGCAATAAGAATATTCTGATAAGATAAATAAGTTCACTGAAGAATTATCTGAGAAGATAAGACATCTGTGAAAGCTGAGACATGACTTTTATATTATGAATTCTAATAAGTTAGAATAATGTGATCTTTACTATGAATCTGATTATGATAAAGATATTAATACTATTATTTATAAACTCTAGTCTATAAGATAATAAGTTTCTACTGAGATGAACAGTCTGCAGTGTATGAAAAGAGAAGAAGAAATCATATTCTTATTAAAAGATAAAAAATAAAGAAAATAAAAACTGAGCTGTGAATATAATTTAGAGATTAATAAAGAAAAAATAAAGAAAATTCACACTTATATTCTTAATATCTGTAATACTTAATTCTTTTATAGCTATTAATTCTCTTCTTTAAAGAAGCAGAGAGTATTATATCTGTGATACAGACAATTATTATATTTTTAAAAGATCACTAGAAATGCATAGACTTTAGAGAAGTCAGATATCAGAGTATATACAGTTATAGCAGAATCTTAAGAGCTGGTTATCTGTGTGTACAATCAGATATCTCTTACAAAGCTGTGTCTGCTTCCTTAGTTATACACAAGTATTCAGCTCAGAAATAATTGAGATATGAAGAGAGAGCTTATTTATTTAGATTAACTCTTATCATGAATTCATACTATTCATATTGTCTTAATTACCTGAATTTTACAGGTATCTAAGAACTTATCTTTCATTGACAATGAAATTGCA
Organism: Blastomyces gilchristii SLH14081; assembly: GCF_000003855.2. Taxonomy (NCBI): domain Eukaryota; kingdom Fungi; phylum Ascomycota; class Eurotiomycetes; order Onygenales; family Ajellomycetaceae; genus Blastomyces; species Blastomyces gilchristii. The sequence continues at coordinate 2,838,844 of NW_003101680.1, read as the reverse complement.
GAAATGCACTACAGTGCAAAGAACTGTTGATAGAGAATCTAGACATATTTATATATATCTGATTGAAGATTATACAGGCAGAGAGAAGATGATTATAGATCTGTGAGACTGCAGAAGACACTGATAGTATCAGAAGCTTTACAGAAGCTGTCAGCTGAAGTCTGTAAGAAATTACTTATGAGAAGACTTACAGCAAAGAGCAGAACTGCACTGCTTAGAGTCAGAGACTGATCTGAGAGAGGCACAGAGTTGATCACTGATCTGAAGATCAGATACAGTGACAGAGCTGAGAAAGATAAAGATACTATTATAAATGATAATACTTCTACTTCATTAGCTGATAAAAAGTGATCAGAGAAGTCATAGAGACATCTGCAAGAAGCTCAGCACTGATCAGACATTATTTATAAAGATATTAAAATTAAAAAAAATTTTATTCTTGAGAAGTTCTTAAATTAATATATAGATATTATTAGAAACACTCTCTCTCTATTATTTAAGTGAAAACACTTCACAGATGAATAAGAATACTCACAGTTTATAAGAATGAGAGCTGTTATAGAAAAAGAGAAAAGAAGATGAGATTTTTTGAATAGATCTGAGATATTTATACTACTCTAGAGAGGTTTGTTTACACTATAAGTGATTTTATAAAACAGTCAGATCACTCTAGTAAATAAAGAGTGATTATGAATTACAGATCTGAATCTTTCTATATGACTATAAAGAGTGATTGCAGGCTGTAAACATCTTGATTCTATAATTCTATAGAGTTGATAAAAGAATGAAAAATTCCTCACAATTCTACAGTGTCAAAGAATGATGATTTATAAGAATAAGTAAAAGATTAACTTATAAATACTTCTCTTTGATAAGAGTAATGTCACAGAGAGTGATTTATCTATGAGATGAATCTGTGTGATGATTATATAAGAATTTTATGAAAATAATTAAAAGTCAACTAAAACTCTTCTATATAAAAGATATGAGATGAATCTGTATAATAGTAAGAGAAGAATCTGCAGATTATAAAGAATCTTACAGAATAAGAAATTAAGTAACAGACTCTTTTCTCTTTATAATAATAAGGGATTTTTCCTCACTGAGGTTTTTTTATAGATGTGAAGAGTTTTTAGTGAGTATCACTACAGTGCTGAGCTGATTTTATAAAGTCACTCAGTGAAAGACTTCACAGACAAAGTCTTAGAGAGAGAAAGATATGTAAGAAATTCTGCTTCTCATGAATTCTTTATCTCTATTTCTATCTCTCATGTAATGAATAGAGTTAGTGGCTCTTGACTGCATACAACTATATAGACTGAAGTTGATAAATACTATTTATAACTCAGCTTGAATGCTATTATACATTTAATCTCTACATTTTATCTTTCTATCATGAATACTTCTAGTAGTTAACAGTACATATCACACCAAGCTGCAAACAACTGAATAATCACCTGCGAGTACTTATTCTTACAGATTTGCATATATCTCTATTTTTCAGAATCAGTTTCTTATTTCTCAATTCAATGTTTTTCTAACTAATGTTAACTTACATTTCATATATCATTGTTCTTGCTCAGAGAATCAATCAAAGTGAATGATTCTCTGCACTCAGTAAAAAATCAAGAAGAACTTTTCAGTAGTAAATAAATCATAAAAATAGTCAAAGATAGTCAACTCTTTATAGCAGTTATGTAATTCAATTATCACTGAACTTTCTCTGCTTTTTACCTTCTCTCATTGAACATGATTCTATATCAATAAATGATTAGCTAAGTTAATGAGACAAGTTTTGATATCTCACTGAAAAGTTTAAATTTGTCTAAGATTCTCTGCTGAAAAGTTGATATATTTCAGTAGAGATTTAAGATATCTCATTGAGAGTTTATTATATCTCACTGAAAGTTTGTTATATCTTAGTAGAAGTTTAAGATATCTTACTGAAAGGTCAAGATATCTCATCAGAGGCTTGATATATTTCACTGAAAAGTTGAGATTTTTGCTAAGATCTGAAATTCTGGAAATACTTGTCTTTATTTCTTTCAATGTTCTTGACTTTCATGTCTTTATTGTATCAAGCATTGTAATTCAGCTTGATAAGAATATGTATAAGGTTTTATTCTTTGTTTTCATCACCTCTGTGACTGTCTTGTTCAGAATGTTCTTTGAGAATGTAAGAAAATACATTCATCTGATTTCAACACAGAGCTTTTGTTCTGTCAGTTAAATTTTCTTCTCATACACTTCTGCATCTGAGTGCTGAATTTGATGATGTCTCTTTGACAGATCACTGAATGTCAGAAATGAGTTTGATTTCTTATCTATGTGATATTCTTCATTGATGTCATTATGTTCATTCTATGATACAGATATATCAATATATAATTTCTTTTGAAATCAGTAATTTGTCTGAGTAAACCTATCAGATGAGAGAGTTCAGAGAGATCTATTAAACTGAGGTCTATAACTATGCTTATTTTCGGGATTTTAATAGAATTTTGATAGTATTCTGATAAAATAATCAGCTACTTGCAGGAATATAATAAAGAAAGTATGATTGTTAATATTAAGATAATGTTTATCACTGATTGTGACTGTCATTGATATATTTCTTTTCAGTAATTTAACCTTATCTCTTTATTTTATCAAGACTGTTCATTCACTTCATTCATACCTTTTCAACTACGCAACTTGCCCCGATGGCCGAATGATTAATGCGGCCACCTGGTAGCGCCTTGCTGTGGAAAATCAAGACATGTGAGTTCGAAACCTGCAGAGGATACATTAAATTCAGAACCTAAGCATCTCAGGTTTCTAATAAATACAGAGGTGTACAAATCACTTCAATAAATCACTCTATATTTCTGAGATGAGAAGTTATTATCGCATGTATTTAATTGTCACTTCTTTGTATTTTTCTATGTTCTTGTTATCTTGATATGATCTCAACACCTGTATTTCCTCCTGTATAACCAACACTTGACCTGTATTTAACATCATGCAAGGACTTATCATAAGCTCCGCTTGCATATAAGTATAATGAAAGAATAATAATAATAATAATAATAACTACACAACTTTTTTCTACAAATCATATCAGAAAGTAAAATATTGTGTCTGTTTAATTTCAATTCAAAACACTATCTGCTATCTGTCTCTAGACAAGAATTCAGAGATGATTAATATCCTTCTTTTCTGAAAACTGCAAATGAAGATTTCGCTAACAGTGATTTAGATATTAATACTTCTGATGAAGAAGGATTGCTATTCTCAGTAAGTTTATCACTTTTAATATCTTTATTATTATAAAAACTAATATTCTCTAAAGACAGAGTCATATAATGAGAATGCTGCTGATAGTGTTGAGTATATTAAGTGACTTTTAAAAGCAGCTGCTGAGGAGAATATTTCTGAAAATGATGATCAAGAGAATTCTGATGAGTCAGTTAGTGATGATATTGAAATGCCAGCTGCGGATACAATTGCTGTTACTATTACTGATCAATTTATTGATTCTGATTCAGTAATTGATATATCTCATAAACACAGTAACTTTAAAATGAATTCATTTATTCTTATAATGAGACTCTGAGCTAAAGAGTCAGATATTTTCTGAAAAAACTACAAATGACTACTGTAAATTCTGTGTTTATTGAAGAATACAGCACTGATAAGTCTACTCTTTGAAGATCTATCAACTCTGAAAAAGCAACGCAGAGCACAATTTCTGATTTTATCAGTCAAGAAAACCTCAATTTTAATAGTGTCATTAATACAAATGTCAACTCTGAGTTGTGCTCAGAAAAATCTCACTGAATTCTTCATGAGATCACTATACTTTTAAAATCTGATTTTCTTGATATCTTCTCTTCTTAAAACCTCAACTTTCTGGCAACAAATGCATATAGAAATTGCGGAAATTGTCAACAATTTCACAGAGTTATGGTAATCTCACAGTTGAGAAAGCTCTGTCAAATATTGTTTCAGTGAATTCATCTGATATTCATCAACAAATAAACCTATTTTTCCTTCTGATTTTGTTCAGTATCAGTGTAGAAATCTTGAATGCTACTGCAAATCAGAGTTGAATAATATATCTTATATTGAAAGAGTGCATTTTATCAGATGTGATCATCAACATTCAGCTATGAAGTCTTATATAATAGTTCTAAAAGTTCAAGAAGCTGTTCACTATACTTCACAGACTGCACAAAGATTATCATTCTTGAATTCATTATTTAGTCTCTTCAAAATAATTGTAATGAAGAATGAGATAAAATATATCTCAATTACTCAAGTTCTTGATCAACTTAATGTTCATATGAATATAATATTTGAATCAGGTTCTGATCTGTCAGCATATGAGAGTCAAGGTCAGTATTTTCTTCACTGAGTCATGAGAACTAAAACTGAGGTAATTGAGATATAATTATATTGCAAATCTTCACTGATTCAGACTGAGTTGAAAATTGCAGCACATGAACAAGATCTTTTTAAAAGCATATTTTACTCTGATATATAAGTTATTTCTCTGTTATATCAATTATTTATTGATGAATTTGATTTATATCAGAACATGTACTGAAGCTTGTTAAGTTTTTATTTAATTTCTGTACTAAGCACTGTTGAGTGCTCAAAGTAAAACAATATTTTTACTCTAATCTTTGATTCTCATGACATCAATTTTTCTGACACAGTTGCTGCATTATCACATGACTTATCTACATTGAATTGTGAGAGGGTTATGGTGAATATTAATGAAAAAAAGATGAGAGTGATTGCATCTTGTATTGCATTTCTTAAAGATATGCTGCAGCAAAATAGCAATACAGAAATCAAAGAATCAACAGCAAGAAGATTAGACTGAAGCTGCTTTATTAATGACAAGAATTAACTGAACCTGAACTATGATCTACATAATAACAGCTGATTTCACTATCATATGCAACATCTTCAGGCTAAACTGAATGATCTGCTGAAATTCACACACAGAGATTAAATGTGTCAAGAGTAAGAAATGACATCACAGACTGTATTTCTTTTTCAGATATATTCAAGTTTGAATTTGATCTCTTTTTGCTCATTTGATTCATGTCATAGTTAGTTCACTGATATATCAGAGATTTTATACTTATTGCTGATCAGTATTCTCTTATTACCTCTGGAAATCAGCAGTAGAATCTTTGCTAAACATAACAATTTCATCTGAGAGAGATGAAAAGTGAGGCAAATTCATTCTTCATAATATTCCAGTTAAAACTTTTGACTGTGAAGAAGGAATGCTACTTCTCAAAAATGAATTAGAAGAATACAACTCTATTCAACTGAGAAAAGAGCCTGTATGACTAAATTCAATTAAGTTCATACAAAGCAGAAGAAATGTCTCTGTTCTAGTATATATAAAGACACTTGAACAGTCAAAGATCTCTAAAGGAAGAGTAGCAGGTTTGAACATGACAGTTCATGAATACAAAGACTCAAGAATGAACCTCAAAGCTCAAACACAGTGTTCAAACTGTCAAAGATATGAAAACTTTATAATCTCATATTTTAGAGACTCAAAATGTGCATTCTGTGCTAGAGATCATAAAACTAGTGAGCATAAATGTGAAATATGCTTAAAAAGAGATGAAATATGTTAACACACTCTGCTTAAGTGCTCTAATTGCAAAGAAAAACATGCATCTAGCTTGAAGAATGTATATTTGCTTCAAGAACTTAAAAGAACTGAAGAAAAGATGAAGCTCAAAGTCAATCTATAACTAAAAAAAAGAGTCAAGCTAGTAAACTTACAACTGCAAGCTTAAAAAGAAGAAACTCTCAACTATCTAAATCTTCAAACTTCAATTCTTCAGCTGAATGTAAATAGAATGTGAATTCTCAAACTTCTGTTAAGATTAGAGAATTGAGAAATGACTCTGATAATAAACTAGATATAATGTAAGTAGTTGAGATTCCTACTCTTTAAAATAGTTATAATTTACTATCTGATGATAGTGATTAGATTCTACTCTATCTCAACTGTCTTTTAGTATGAATATACAACAAAAACAACAAAAAAAGGTTAAAAACTCTTCAAAAATCACATTTATTCAAAATAATGTTAATAGAAACTCAAATTATATTTATTTCTGGCTTCAAATTACATTTGAATAAAAAGTTGATTTTATACTGCTTCAGAAACTGAATTTTGATGCTGAGTAAAAATACATTATTTCTCATTCAAGCTACTCCTGCTTTCTATCTCAAAAGTCTGAGATAAAGTTAAGAGTAGTAATCTATGAAAGAAAGAGATCAAGATATTAGTTTAATCTAAGATTTAATATCATGTCCGACCCTGATATTCTGGTAAGTGATGTAACAGATAAAGAGAATGAGTTTAATACTATACAGCTCATAAATATCTATAATGAAAAGTCATTGAAGAAAAATATCAATATCTGAATAATTGATAGAGAATTTCTGAATATACCTTTATTAGAAAACTCTATAATTACAGAAGATTTCAATACACATCATCTCTGATAAAATTCAGAATGCAAGAGAGCATTAAGAGCACATAATCTGATTGAATAAATCTTAAAGCATTCAATAGATTTAGTTAATAAGTCTGATTAATAAACATTCTTTAGAAGAGACATGAAACAGAAATCTATTATAGATCTAATCTTCATATTATAAAATCTAATGATAAAAAGACTTATAAACTGATTTATTGATTCAAATAAGATATCAGAATCAGATCATGAAATCATTCAATTTGATATTAAACTGACTAAAAAATAAATGAGTGAAAACCCTCTTCTCTCTAATCAGCTTAACTTTGAAAAAGCTGATTGAAAAGCAGTTGAAGAAAGTATAAAACTGTTAAAATCTGAAAGACAGAGTAAGCTATAATTAAATTCTGGTCAAGTTATCTCAAATGAAATGCTTGAGAATAGAGTAAAGCTCATTACATCTATTATTCTAATAAGTGATAGAGATAATATGTCAAAGAGAAAATCTTCTAAGTATTCAAAATCTTGATAAAATGAGAATATCTTATCTAAAAGAAAAGAATTAGCTATTACTAGAAGAGATTAAAAGAATAATATAATATCTGATAAAGAGTTCAAAGCTGTCAGAAATGAATATTTTATAGATATTAAAAGAGTTAAATCAGACTGCTGAAATAAATTTCTTGAAGAAGTATAAGAAAGGAAAGTTTTTAACACTTTTAACTATACTAAAACAAGAAGTGTAGCAAAACTTCCAGTCTTAGAATATGAGTTTCAGAATGAATCATATACAGTAAACTCTTTTGAGAAAAAATGTCAAGCTTTTATAAGAATTCTCTTTCAAAATGCATCAGATTCAGATTCAGAGAAAGGGAATATATCACTTCTCAACTATATTAATGAAAATGACTGAAAATGACCTAATTTTACATCAGATGAATTAGAGTTAGCTATCTTCTCAAGTTCAGTTAAAACTGTTGCAGGGCCTGATTCAATTAATCACTTGATTATTCAAAATACATATTTCTACTTAAAGAATGAATATTTTGAGCTCTTTTTCAATCTCTTGAAAAATGAATATTATTCTAAAAGCTGAAGAGAAGTCACTGAAGTGATTCTTATAAAACCTAATAGAAAAACTTTAAGTTCTAAGTTATATAGAGTAATATCTCTATTAAACTATGTTAAAAAGATTTTAGAAAAGATAATAGCTACTTGAATATTTTTTATAAGCTCTATTAATGACTCTCTTTTATTCAGTGAATAAATGAGAGATAGAAAATAATGTTCTGTAATTGACACTGTTCTCTCAGTTGTTCATGATATTTAAATAGCAAAGTATGAAGATCTGGTCTCAACTGCAGTTTTTATTGATATAAAAGAAGTATTTAATCATGTTTCAAAGTCAAAGTGAATTCAGACTTTAAAGATATTAAAACTGTCACTTTCTCTAATAAAATAAGTTAACTGTTTTATATCTAAAAGAATCATACAACTTTTCTTTGATGAAATGAAATAAGACAAGACTGAGATAAAAATAGAAGTACTGTAAGAATCTTCAATCTTACTTATTTTATTTGCAATATACACTGTATATCTATTCAAAAATAGAAATATGAGAGTGGTGTAATCTTTCAGTTATATGAATGATATTGATCTAGTCTATACCTTAAAAACTATCAAAGAGAATTTAAAAGTGATTGAAAAAGCGGCAAAGAAAATCTTTGTTAAAGTAGATATCAATCAAATTCAATTTCATATGAATAAAACTGAGTTAATTCATTTCTTTTCTGGATTCAATGAGAAAGAACTATTCTCAACTCTTTTAAATAGAGAGATTAACCCCAGTTTAAATGTCAAATGATTACAAGTATGATTAAACTCCAAGTTGAATTTTAAATATCACATTCAATAAAGAACTGTAAAGACAGAAAGACTATTGAACAACATTATCAGACTATCAAATATAGAGAGAGATCTATTCTTTCAGGCTATGAGACAGTTATATGTAGTCTGTATTATCTCTGTAGCTAATTATGAAGTTCAAGTTTGATAGAATAATCAAGGAAATTTCACTGAACTCTTTCAAAGTCTGTAAAACAGAGCTTTGAGAAGAATTCTGAAAGCATTCAAATTATCTTCTATTAAAGTAATCAAAATTGAAGCTTCAATTCTCTCTTCTGCTATTAGATTTGAAAAGGCCTGTATAAACTATGCTCTGAGAGTTATAAAGATGAGCTCAAATTATATAATCAGAGAAAGAGTCTCTTCTTCATTTTCATCAATTAACTCTGAAAGTGAACTGAATTAGAATAGATTTCTTGATTGAAATGAAAATAATTCTTCAGAGAAAATACCTTCTCAACTGTACAGACTATACTCACTGATTAAAAATCAATTTTCTTTCTTAAATATTGAAAAAGTTGATCATGAGAAGTTATCTCTCTGAAGAAAAAAGCTTGAATCTCTTATAGACTTATAAATAAGTGAACTATCTAAAGAGAAAGAATATGAACAGCATTTGAAGAGAATTTCTATAATTAGTATAAAAGACTCTCTTCTGATTTATTCAGATGGCTCAAAAAACAAGAATTTGAATAGATTAGACACAGACATTGCTTATACTGAAGATAATACTAATTTTATCTCATATTTCTGAAATTTAGACTGTGAATCTGAAGTCTTTGATACTGAACTATTTGTAATAGTGAAAGCTTTCAAACTTATTGAAATAAAATCTTATAAAAGAGAAAATAGTTTGAAAGAGATATGAATATTCTCTGATAGTCAAGCTGCTCTAAAAAGACTCAGAAATAGTCAGATTCATAATGATCAAATGAATCTTGAACTAATCTTAAACTCTGTTTTAAAAATTCAAAAGAGAAGAATATCAAAGCTGATAATTCATCTGCACTGAGTTTCTGCTTATATGAATATTCATGATAATGAATTGGCTGATTCAGCCGCAAAAAAAGAGCTCAGAATTAAGCAGATCTATCAAAAAACTGTGTTCTGATCTTTATAAAGAGAAAAATAAAAGAATCTTGTTTAGACAAGTGAAATGAAAGCTGGCAGAAATAAAAGAAGAGTATACATTATTCAAGATTTGAAACAAAATCCAAGTGAAAATCTTGTTCAATTAAATGTAAAAAGAAAATATTCTCATCTATAATATAGCTGAAACTAGAACATGACTATTTCAAATCTTATATACAAAGATTTGATGATAGATTTGATTCAACAGAATGCTCATTCTGCAATGCAAATGAGAATTCTGAGCATATTATAATGCACTGTGCATTATACAATAGTCTCAGAGTTAGATTGAAAGAGAAGTATAATCTAAATCAATTAAATATGAGATTCTTATTCTCAACTGAGACAGGAATTAAATACTTAATAGACTTTCTATCAGAAACTCAAGCAGCTACAAGAAAATAACTGAATTCAGAAATATCTGAATATGAAGAGAAGGAAATTGATCAGATATAGTTTGTTAAAACAGCTATGTACTATCTTTTGATAATTTGTTTTGTTACAGTCTCTCTTTATTTTACTCTACTTTTTTCTATCTATTCTTTTCTATCTATCTATTTAATGTGTCTCTCTTTAAGACTGTGTTCTCTTTTCTTTTGTCATGATATTGTCAAATGATTTCAAAGTATCAGAAGATGTTAAAATACTGCAAATTGTCAACAGTTTTTGTATTCTGGGCTGAAATTTCCTGATTTTGCATATCTGAAATTGATGAATGTATAATAGTTAACTTTATAGATATAGGAAAAACCCTGAGCACTTTTAGTTCTCAGGTAGATGTCATAGTCTCTGACTGCATACATCTATAATTGAAGAATAATAATAATAATAACTCTCTTATTACTATATAATCAGCTAGAATACTTTCAAATATTCCAGATATTTTCTTTTTCTCATGATTGAAATCATCTGCAGTCACTGATCACTCATCTCAAGAAGTATCAGCTTCAAGAACATCTCACGCTTTAATTATTATATCTCTTATCTTGCAGTGTAAGCTCAGAGAGAAATGACTCAGTTCAGTAATTAAACAGATTATTTCTGCAGCATTTTCAGCGTCAAATCAATCATCTATTGCTCTTATTATTCAGGTATATGCAGTCATTGCAAGGAGTAATAGCCTATTGATATCTCAATCTCTGAGAGAAAATGATTCTGAAGTGGCTTATTAAATCATACTTGCAGTCTGCTGACAGCTACAACTTCTTATTGAAGCTGTGATAAAGAGCAGCAGTGATATTTGAATCATCTCAAGCTGATTCAGTTGTTAGTCATCAGTCATTCCCTGCTTCAATAATGAGCTCAGTTACTATACATATCAGTGATTATATCAAAAAAGCAAAGCTTGTATAGTATATGAAGAGTTAGCTGAATATGCATATTAATTTACACTATATTAAGCTGATTAAAGAATACACTGTATCTAACAACTGCAATGTTCTGATAGAGAAGAACAAGTATTAAGACTATAAGAATCTAGTGCAGTGAACAAATTATCAGAATGTGAAGAAGATACTACTTATGCAGAAGAGCTTTCATCACATCTTGTAACTAGTATTAAGAGATTCTTTTGACAGATCTGACTTATGTCTGACACAGAAGATTCAACAGCTATATACAGTTTATTCAGCACTATTCAATAATCTGCTGAGAATGAATAAAGAATCAGATGATAATAATAATTTATCAAACTACTTTATCAAGTTAGAGTCAATAAAAGATTATATTACTCTGAGGATTTTTAGTCATCTATTATCAAGCAACATGTCAGAGAAAGTTAGTATACAATTTACAAATCTCTCAAAGCTTGAACTTCTTCATTTCTTTCTCAATAAGCTGTGAGAATTCTACAATGCTAATTGAAATAAGCTCTCAGTTTTGAAACTAGATTATCATTCAATTCTTTTCTATAATAAGTTGATATTCTCAGTTCAGTATATCTATTAATCAATCAGTTATTAACTTATCACTAACTTATAAATCAGGTGTTGCATTTACTGAATCTCTCTCATGAAAGAGAATATCATTCAATATCAAGAGACAGAGCTTAGCCAGATTACAATCATATTTATCTATGAAATGAGAGAAGTTAAGTGAATTTTCTTTACACTTATTTCTCTACATCATATCATGCATAATTATCTACTGAATCTGCTGATTTTACAAGAGAATTCTGATAATTACACTATTATCAGACTGCTGATGATTCAAAAGACAGTATTATGTAATATTTTAATACAGAATAGTGATGAAAATGATAGTTATTTAGTGTATGAGTCTCAGATAATAAGATATTTACATTGTAATTAAAATGTCTCATTTCTTTAGATAGAATAGATAGTTGATGAATAGCAGCTATTGTACTGAGTAATAGCTAACTAACTAGCTTAATAGTATTGATTTCACTGACAGAATAGTATACAGTGTCTCATAGTATCTTAGTAGTATTTTGATAATAACATCTGTCAATTACATAATTACTGAGTAGTGTTATAATGATGTTAGAAAGTTCTGCACTGTTTCAATATTATCTTGATATTTAATATTCAGTAACATGTTGCTGAATATAATAATGAAACATGTGTTACAATCAGTGACATGTGACACAGGTGAAATGATGAATTCACAGTATAATCATCATAAATTAACTCTACATTCTTCCTATAAGAATATAGTTAGACAGATTATAAATGATAACATTATTCTTATCTCAGTAAGCTCAGATACTTCTTCAGATATTCATTGCTGTTTTAACGCTGAATTGATAATTATATTATAAGCTAACTCGAAATAAGTAATAAGCTAACTCAAATAGTAAAATCAGATTATATAAGTGATAATATTCTTACAAAGTGTCTGAGAAGAAATAAGTTCTGATTATTAATAACATAGAAATAATTTACTCAGTATTCTGAGTATGAAAGAGAATTTCAACTTAACTTCATAGATTTATCAGTTCTGTATTATCTTGAAATCTTAGAATAATAATGTTCTTACAATGTATCTGATTTTTATATTTATATTTCAAGTTCTTAGAATAGAAGTATTATCTCAAATTTAACTAGTATGTTTATAAACACAGGAATTTAATTCCTCATATAAAAAAAAGCTCTCAGAAATTCTGAAATCAAAAAATATAATCATTTTCAAGAGTATATATCTATCTTAAATATAGATTTTTTTGAAATACTAAAGAAATATTTCTATTCCTCTTCTCTTTAGCTATAAGCTAAGGTGATTTTCAAATCTCAAAGATATGTGAGTATATAGTAATAGAAAGTCAAAGTTGAAGAATCTGAAAAATTCTTACAAATCTCAGGAATTTTCATTGAAGATGAAACTGTTTCTTCTCAGACTCTCTAGCAAGAATTGCTCTGAGCACATGACTTATATCAAAAGTAGATTAGTGTCATGCTGAATTAGTTAATAATACTGCAACCTGTTCATTATTCTCTAACAATGACTAAAATCATATAATCTTGATTTTTCTCAGAGAATAACATTGTTGTCTATGTATAATCTGTCTACATGAGTTACACTAAGGGCCTGTTCAGTGCGGTGATGTGTATTTCTTCTTTTTGTACAGATCTTCACTTTTTTTAAAAAGTAATGTGATCAACCACTCAACATCTGCTTACACTTAACAGCCGCTATTTCACAATCACAATGATGAAATATTTTCAATGATATCTCAACACCACAATTAGATTTTAAGGTGATATATTATATAATGAAAATATATATAGAAAATTACATATAAAAATATACAGCTAATTCTGTAGATATTTGTTAAGCTTAATAACTCACTTAGACTGGCCGCTGGGACATGAATTTCACATTTGATTTCATTTGATCTGGTCTCATACATTTCTTGACGTGAATCTCACTGAGACTAATCATTAAAAACATATACAAAGTAACTATTTAACAGATCTCAAAATCAGATCATGACTTAGAAAAAATAAGAAAGTGATCTCATTTAGTCTCATTTAGTTTCCTTCTTAGAATAAAGTCACTATTTTTAGACATTTTAAGAAGTTTTTTAGACTATTTTTAATTTTTTAAAAAGTAACACTTTTTGATAAAACTTAAATTAAGAAGTGAAAATTATAATCTTATTTAAAAAATGTAATAAGATTAGATAGTAAGTCTTACTAAGATAGTATAAAACTACTATCTAATTTTAAAACTATGTAATGAAATCAGTTAAATTAATAATAAGATTATTAATTATACAGTCAGTTTAAACTCACTTAGAATATGAAATCTTGAATAAAACCAGATTTAATAAGTAAGTAGCTATTAAATTAGTAGAGAATCTACTAGAGATTAATATTATCAGATTTCTTCAACTGTAAGAAATCTTACTTCTTATAAATACTTTATCTTTATTTCTATCTCTCATGTAATCAATAGAGTTAGCAGGTCTTGACTATGTATAACTATATAGACTGAAGTTTTTGAATACTATTTATAACTGAGTTTAAGAGATCTACACTAAATAGATCAGTATTAAGATATAGATCTTATATAATAAAAGTGAAAAATGTTAGAGAAGAAAGAAAGAGAAAGTGTGAAAATCAGTAATTAAGGCGAATATTTATATATATATAAGATAAAGCTTTGAAGTAGAAGAATAGAAACACTGTAAGTTTCTTAACTAAGAATTAATAACAGCTGATAATTAATGACTGAGAATTAGAGCTTTCAAGAATCAGAGCTTTCAGGCTGAGAAATCTATAAAGTGTAATAAAATAGTCTATATAATCAGACATAGTCTGTTATATTTAGACTAACTATATAACTGTGTCTGAGATCAGAATCAGAATATTTAATAGTCTCATTGTCAATTTAACTGATTTTATTACATGGTTTTAAAATTAGATAGTAGTCTTATACTATTTCAGTAAAACTTACTATCTACTCTTATTACATTTTTTAAATGAGACTATGATTTTCACTTCTCAATTTAAATTATATTAATTGCTTTAAATGACTTTACATTTTATTTGAGTGTTATCAAAAAGTGTTACTTTTTAAAAAATTAAAAATAGTCTAAAAAAACCTTAAAATGTATAAAAATAGTAACTTTATATTAAGAATAAGACTCAATGAAATTAAATGAGATCACTTTCTTATTTTTGTCTAAGTTATGATGTTATTTTAAAATCTGATACATAGTTACTTTTAGACTGACTGATGAGATTAAATTTTATATTTAATCTCATTTAGTCTGATCTTATACATTTCTTGGCATGAATCTCACTGAAACTAATTATTAAAACAATATGCAAAGTGACTATATATCAGATCTTAAAATAAAATTATAACTTAGAAAAAATAAGAAAGTAATCTTATTTAATCTTATTTAGTCTCATTCTTAACATAAAGTTATTATTTGTAGATATTTTAAGGTTATTTTTGAACTATTTTTAATTTTTTTAAAAAGTAACACTTTTTGATAACACTGAAATGAGATTTAAAGTCATTTAAAGTAATAAAAATAATTTAAATTAAGAAGTGAAAATCATAGTTTCATTTGAAAAATGTAATAAAAGTAGACAGTAATTCTTACTGAAACAGCATGAGACTATTATCTAATCTTAAAACCATGTAATAAGATTAGTTGAATTAATAATAAAACTATCAAAAATTCTGGTTCTAATCTCAGACACGGTCGCACGGTCAGTCTAGTTACTTTGCATGTTTTTTTAATTATTGATCTCAGCAGAAGTCATGCCAAGAAATGTATGAGATCAGATCAAATAATATTAAATATTAAATTCTTAGTCTTAGTAGCTAGTCTAGTTAAACTGACTACTAAAAGCATGAATTTCATGTTTGATCTTATTTGATCTGATCTCATACATTTCTTGATGTGAATCCCGCTGAGACTAGTCATTTAAAAAACATGCAAAGTGACTGTATATTAAATCTCAAAATGAAATCATGACTTGAAAAAAATGAGAAAGTAGTCTTATTTGATCTCATTTAGTCTCATTCTTAATATAAAGTTACTATTTTTAGATATTTTAAGGTTTTTTTAGACTATTTTTAATTCTTTGAAATGTAACACTTTTTGATAACACTCAAATAAAATGTAAAGTCATTTAAAGCAATTAATATAATTTAAATTGAGAAGTGAAAATCATGATCTCATTTGAAAAATGTGATAAGAGTAGACAGTAAGTCTCACTGAGACAGTATGAGACTACTATTCAATGTTAAAACTGTGTAATGAGATCAGTTGAATTGACAATGAGACTATCAAAAATTCTGATTTTAATCTCAGACATAGTTACACAGTCAGTCTAAGTCTAGTTATATTAGCCTCTTGTTTCTGAAAGAAAGTATAGATTCTATCAGTTAAGAGCTACTGTATTAGATAGTACAGAGTCTGAGATTCAGATTGAATAATTATAATTAACTTATTTCACAAAATATTGTTAACTGCAGATATGAAATCCTTTATTAAGAATATATTTAATCTCTTACTTAAGTTCATTATCTTTTTCTATAATTTCTGATAATTGTTAGTTGAAAGTCAGTTGAGAAGAGAATGAGTTATTATTATTATTATTATTATTATTATTATTATTATTCTTCCATTATACTCATATGCAAGCGGAGCTTATGATGAGTCCTTGCGTGATGTTAAATACAGGCCAAGTGTTGGTTATACAGGAGGAAATACAGGTGTTAAGATCATGTCAAGATAACAAGAACATAGGAAATACAAAGAAGTGACAATTAGATACATGCGATAATAACTTCCCAGCCCAGGAACATAGGGCGATTTATTGAAGCAATTTGTACACCTCTGTATTTATTAGGAATCTGAGGTGCTTGGGTTCCGGATTTAATGTATCTCCTGCAGGTTTCGAACTCACACACCTTGGTTTCCCACGCCAAGGCGCTACCGGGTGGCCGCATTAACCATTCGGCCACCGGGGCAGAAGAGAATGAGTCAGTGATAGTATAGCAGAGTAAGCCTGTATAAAACATATTATAAATCTTCAATAAAGTATGAAAATAATAGTTATAACTGTCTAGAACTTCTATCACTTTATATTGAGTATAATAGTAGTTTAGTATATAAGATGAGTGTATAATCTGTATATTTCTAAGATGTAATTACACTAGATCTTATATCTTATATTGCTAAGTGAGATCTTAGCAGATATTGATTTAATTCTCTTAATCTTGTTTAATACTTATTATAAAGACTTCTACTCAGTCACAGATATCTCAGAGATTTATTACTATATTATTAGTAATCTGAATTAGACTGTAATAGTTCAGTGTGAACTGTGTAATCTTCAGAAGATTTAATACTATTATATAGTAACTATATATAAGAAAGAACAAACTTATATCTATAAAAATAACATTTTAATTATTAATAATAACTTTTGTATTTAAGAGCAGATTGTGTCAGTCATCTTATAAATAATTATATAACTTATAAAGATAATTTTTTTTAATCTGAATTATTCATTCTGATGTATTATCAGTCTTAGAGTGATAAGCAGTTGATAAGCAGTATATAATCTTGAAAATTCAACAGATTCTTATTCAGAGAGTACTCAGAACTTAACAGTCTGAATCAGATACTATATATCTCAGTGAGCTGTGTATTTAATAGAATAAGCTTTGTAAGAAAGCTTCAGTGATCTATTCAATATTCATCTTATCACAAGATTTCAATATTATATATTTACTCAGTTAGTCAATGATAATCAGAATATTTTTACAACTCTTACTCTCAGAGAGATTAATAGTGAAGTTAATAACTACATCTTATCAGATTCTATCACAAACATTAAGTAATTTCAGTAGAACTTTTCTATAGTTCTTTCAAAAGATAATAGAAGAATAATAATTGCAGTTTTAAATAAAATATCTGATACTGTTTACTATCTCAGATCAGTAGAACTATTGAGAGATTATTTAATATAGTTACTCATAATTTGAATAACTGATTATATGTGACGGGCTGCGCCCGATCATTCATAAGACTATTCCGTTACACTTCACAGATTTCTACCACTCTGATTCTCGCCCATTCTCGATCGCTGATTCTCAGTCACTACGAACGCGTATAAATATTCACTTTAATCACTGATTCTCATACTTTCTCTTTCTTTTCCTTCTTTAACATTTTTCTCTTTGTTATATAATACCTATATATTATACTGATCTATTCAGCATAGGCCTCTTATACTAGAAAAATGTTCATTATCTTCTTATTAGAAACAATTATTCATATATCATCTCTTTATTAGAAATAATTATTCACTGAGATATCTGATCATGTAACAACATATAAGAAATAGAGAAACAGTCAAAATAGTTAAGTGAACACTAAGTTCTCAGATAGAAGCTTGCTTATCAGTCACTCTGATTCTGTAATAAGATCTTACAAAGATAATATCAGTGCAAGATCTGAGAGTTCTGATACTACAGATATATAAGATATTCATATAATTACACTTCTTCTGATTTCACAGATATCACATATCTGATGATCAATATAATCATGTCTAATAATAGTATGAGAGAACTCTTAAACACAAGTATAGATGCAGTGTCACAGTGGCTGTGAGCAATGTTAGAATTATATTAACAATAAATAGCTGACATGCATGCAACTCAACGACACTAATATGAAGAAATTCAATGATTATCTCAACAAGGAACCTCTGTACAGACAATTTTAATATCAACAGAATTAAATATAAAAGCACTGGAAGAATGCTTAGATACTTCTATATATTTCAATACTTTCAATCTCACTCTCTACTCATCATGAAGAATGGAAATGCTCATAAAACTGAGTGTAGATGAAGATGTCATCAGTTCATTAATCAATCAAGATTGATATATTAATGAATAATTGAAGAATCACATGAAACAAAAGTTTCATTCATGAATAAAAGCATGTGAATCAGTATTGTAAATATCTGATAATATTATGAAATATCTTGATATTCTGTTCTGAGACACTGCTATGTAACAGAAAGTATTAGATTAGTTACAGAGTATCTAACAGAGAAACACTTCTCTCACAATATTTATTCCTGACTTCAATATCAAGATTCTAGAAGTAGATGATCAATTTTGCGAGAATCAAATAAAGATTAGCATGCTTAAGAAGACATTAACTTTCAAACTCTTACAGATTCTTATAAGTGTAGATGAAGATCAGACTTATGAAGATTTCTGTGTACAACTTCAGACATTGAATAACTGTCTTATCAAGCTCAAGAGTATACAGAACAGTGACAGAAGATGTTATATTCATACATCTGCACTGAGAAATAACTCAGTCACTTATACACCTGCACTGAAGAATAACAATGATGCAGATTTTATGAATTGAGTAGACTTAAATATCTACATATAAGCAAGGGTCTTCACTGTTTAAACAGGCTTTCAAGTTTCTGAGATCACTTCTGAAGAAGTTGCTGATTGATATTATCAAGAAGTATGCATTAACTGTAACTGATCAGACCACATTGCTTTCAACTGCTAATCAGTCTATATATCTTCTCACTCAAAGAATGAATCAGTATCTGTTCATATTAATCACATTGCAGTGAAGAAAGATTCAGAAGATAACTACTAGAATATCTCAATGAAACAGGAAAAAGATTCACTTCTATTCAAATTTATAAACAGAAGCTTGAAAAGATCAGATGATAATAATTTAAAGAGAAAATAATAATGAATATGATTCTTGTATCTACTGTGATTGATATCATATATAATATGAAAGCCATGATAGACAGTGATCTATGTCACTATACAATGATAAAATCTTCAGTTGTAAGATATTATACCCTTCAGTGTATTCTCTTATCAAAACTCTAACTTCTCACAGAATTTGATAATTCAAAAGATATCTGCATCTATTATATGATAAAACCTAATATAGATGTTAAAGAATATCAATATAAAGATATCTATGTATATGAAGTTGATAATCTTGATTATAATCTTATATTAGAACTTGTCTGACTATCTGAACAAGGCATCTTATTGAATACTTGAAACAGAGGCTTGATATTCTCTAATAAAGATAGGATTTATGAAGATGATATTCACAAGACTATGAATCTTACACAGATCTCTGTTAACACTTATAAAATACTTTGAAAAAGAAGTCATCATCAAAATCACTGATAAAATCACTGATAGTAGAATTATATATCAATCTATTTCATCAGTCTGACTGATATTAAAAAGGCTCTAGAAAAGTCATTTCATATTACAATAACAGATTCTTGTATAAAACTCTCTTAATAATATCATGAATATCTAGATGTCTTCTGACAAGATAATGATATTACAAATCTACCTCTCTTATGAGATTTAGAAGTGAATCACAGTATCAAGTTGAAAAAGAAGAACAGTAAGAACTCTGAATTATCATGAGACTCTCTTTATAACATGTTCTGAGATGAACTTCTTCTTCTTCAAAAGACACTTAACAATCTGTTGAATAAAGAATTCATATGCATTAGTAACTCTTTCATCACAGCCTCTATTCTCTTTGTAAGAAAATCAGGTGAAGAACTTCAATTCTGTGTGAATTATCAAGAATTGAACAGATTAACAAAGAAGGACTGTTATTCTTTATCTCTTATTAATGAAACTCTAGCTTGCATTGAATAAGCTCAATAATTTACAAAGTTAGATATTATCACTGCATTTCATAAGATCTGTATTACTGAAGAAGATAAGTCACTTACAGCATTCTGAACACAATATAACCTCTTTGAATGAGTAGTCACACTCTTTAGACTGGCCAACACTCTCAGTATATTTCAGAAGTCTATCAACTGAGCACTTCAAGATTTCCTTAATGAATTTACATCTGCATATCTTGATAATATTCTCATCTTCACTGATGAGTTCAGAAAAGAATATCAAGAATATGTATAAAAAATATTACAATAACTACAGAAAGCAGAACTACTGATAGACATAGATAAGTGTGATTTTAAGAATAAAAGTTCAAAATATCTAAACTTTATCATAGAAGCTGATAAGAGAATCTGAATGAATTCTGAGAAGATTTCTGCTATTCTTGAATGAAAGACTCTGTGTACTGTGAAAGATGTATAAAGCTTCATTAAATTCACTAACTTCTATCAGTGATTTATATGAAACTTCTCAGATATTACAAGATCACTTACAGAACTTATTAAGAAGGACTCAGTATTTCAATGATCAGTGAACATCAAAGATACATTTATATAGATAAAGAAGATGTTCATTAATATCTCTCTACTGATAATATTTAATTCTGATTATGAGACAGTTGTTGAAGCTGATTTCTCTGACTATATTATAGAAGAAGCTATATTACAATATAATAATAAAGATATCTTATATTCATGCATCTTCATGTCTAAGAAACTGAGTTCTGCTGAATACAATTATGAGATCTATGATAAGAAACTTCTTACAATTATACACTGTCTAGAAGAATGAGACTCTGAACTCTGAAGTATCTCTGAATTTAAGATAATCACAGATTATAAGAATCTTAAATACTTTATAACTATCTATAAACTCACTAAATAATAGATATAATGATTCAAGTTTCTAAGCTGCTTTCATTTTATAATACACTATCACTCTGACAGTCAGAACTCAATGACAGATGCACTCTTATAATGAGAATAAGATATGTCATCTGATATAACAGACACACACTAAATGAATCAAGAACACTGACTCTTGAATCTGAAGATATTAGTTAATTCTAATGAGACTATTCATGATACTATACATACTTCTCTAATTAGAACATTCCCTCTCTGAACTGACACTGATATCTTCACTTCTCTCACACTGAATAAACTGTGATATACAGCAGCTCAGGCTGATGAACTTCTTTAAACTCTCACTAAAGCAGTATAATAAGAAGTGTCTCAATTTCCTTCAGAATTACATATAAAGACTGACATCTCAGAATATTCAATAGATGACAGTAATCTCTGCAATTTCATGAATATTAAGTCTCTCACTTCAAACTCTTACACACTTGAATAATGTAAGAGATGCATAACTCATGTATAACTGATTATTCAGGCTGTGAATAACTGTATAGAATGATCTCTCAAGAGTTCTACTGATCTGAGATATTAAACAGTATCAGATACTTCATCTGAAACTATAATCACTATTCTTCTATTATCTTATGAAAGAACTATAGAAAAGATCTACTGAAATTACTTAATATCTCTAATAGAATCTGATGAGATATAGTGATTGACTTTGCTATTAATCTATCTAAGAGCAGGAATTGTAAGAATATTCTGATTATCATTGACTGACTAAGTAAAGATGTAATATTGAAATCTTATAATAAGATGAATACTGAACAAGTCATTGAAGTCTTCTTACAGAGTTCATTCTATCAGATACATGAG
The DNA here is from genome assembly GCF_000003855.2 of Blastomyces gilchristii SLH14081. Classification (NCBI taxonomy): domain Eukaryota; kingdom Fungi; phylum Ascomycota; class Eurotiomycetes; order Onygenales; family Ajellomycetaceae; genus Blastomyces; species Blastomyces gilchristii. The sequence continues at coordinate 2,816,865 of NW_003101680.1, read as the reverse complement.
TTACTGAGATCTATTATATCAGACTGAGGCTGTTAATTTATAAGTGCTCTCTGAACAAGAATCTGTCAAGTTCTCAAGATTATATGTTATTTATCAACTATCTATCACTCTGAGACTGATAATACATCAGAATAAATAATTCAGACTGTGAAGAATTATCTTCATAAGTTCTGCAATCACTTATAAAATAATTGATATAATCTTCTTCTACATGCAGAGGTCACTATCAATGATTGAGATACTGTTTTAACAGATGTAAGCCTATTCTTTCTTATACACAAATATTACATGAAAGTGTTAGATCTTCTAGAGATCACACAGTTCACACTGAACTCTCACAGTCTGATTCAGATCACTGATAATATAGTAATAAAGCTCTGAGATATCTGTGACTGAGTAGAAGTCTTCATGACAAGTGATAAACAAGATCAAGAGAATTAAGTCAATATCTGACAAGATATAAGAATAAGTACTCGCAGGCGATTATTCAGGTGTTTGCAGCTTGGCGTGATATGTACTGTTAACTACTAGAAGTATTCACAGTAGAAAGATAAAATGTAGAAATTAAATGTATAATAGCATTCAAGCTGAGTTGTGAATAGTATTCATGAACTTCAGTCTATATAGTTATATGTAGCCAAGGGCCGCTAACTCTATTAATTATATGAGAGATAGAAATAGAGATAAAGAATCTGTGAGAAGTGAGATTTCTTATATATTCTTCTCTCTCTAAGACTTTGTCTGTGAAGCCTTTCACTGAGTGACTTCATAGAATCAGCTCAGCACTGCAGTGATACTCACTAAAAATTCTTTATATCTATAAAAAAAATCTCAGTGAGAAAAAATCTCTTATTATTATAAAGAGAAAAGAGTCTGTCACTCAGTTTCTTATTTTATAAGATTCTTTATAATCTACAGATTCTTCTCTGACTATTATACAGATTCATCTTATATCTTTCATACAGAAGAGTTCTGATTAACTCTTAATCATTTTTATAAGATTTTTATATAATCATTACATAGATTCATTTCACAGATGAATCACTCTCTATGAGATTATTCTTATCAAAGAGAAGCATTTATAAGTTAATCTTTCACTCATTCTCATAAATCATTGTTCTTTAACACTGTAGAATTGTGAGAAATTTTTCATTCTTTCATCAACTCTGTAGAGTTGTAGAATCAAGATATCTACAGTCTGTAATCACTCTTTATAATCATATAGAAAGATTCAGATCTGTGATTCATAATCACTCTTTATTTACTAGAGTGATCGGACTGTTCTGCAGAATCACTCACAGTGTAAGTAAACCTCTCTAGAGTAGTATAAATATTCTAGATCTGTCTGTAGAATCTCATCTTCTTTTCTCTTTTTCTATAACAGCTTTCATTCTTATAAACTGTTAGTATTCTTATTCATCTGTGAAGTGTTTTCACTCAGATAATAGAGAGAGAGTGTTTCTGACAATGTTTATATATTGATTCAAGAACTTCTCAAGAATAAAAATTTTTCAATTTTAATATCTTTGTAAATAATGTCTAACTGCTGCTAAGCTTCTTATGAGTGTTCTCACAACTTCTCTAATTACTTTTTATCAGCTGATAAAGCAGAGATGTCACTGCTTATAATAGTGTCTTCATCTCTTTCAGTCTCACTGTCACACTCAATCTTCAGGTCAGCAGTCAACTTCATATCTCTCTCAGAGTAGTTTCTGACTTCAAGCAGTGCAGTTTCTTTCTTTACTATAAATCTTCTTATAAGTAATTTCTTACAGATTCTAGCTAACAATTCTTATAAAGCTCTCAGTATTGTCAGTGTCTTCTGCAGCCCTGCAGATCTATGATTATCTTCTCTCTGTCTGCACAATCTCTGATCAGGTATATGCAAATATATCTAGGTTCTCTATCAATGATTCTCACACTGCAGTGCATTTTTACAATTTCATTGTCAATGAGAGATGAATCTCTGAGTACCTGTAAAATCTGAGTAATTAAGACAATGCAAATGTCATGAATTTATGATAAGAGTTGATCTGAATAGATAAGCCTTCTCTCTATATTCTAATTATTTCCAGACTGAATACTTCAGCACAACTGAGAGAGCAGACACTGCTTCATGAGAGATATCTGATCACACACACAGATAACCAGTTCTCAAGACTCTGCTGTAACTGTGTATACTCTGATATCTGACTTCTCTGAAGTCTGTGCATTTCTGACAGTCTTCACATCAAATATAACAATTATCTGTACTATAAGTATGATACTCTCTGCTTCTTTGAAGAGAGAAATTAATAGTTATAAGAAAATTGAGTGTTATGAGTATTTAGAATGTAAGTTTGAGTTTTCTTTGTTTTTTCTTTATTAGTCTCTAAATTGTGTTTATAATTCTATTTTTATTTTCTTATTTTTTAGCTTTAATAAGAGTATGATTTCTTCTTCTCTTATATACACTGCAGACTGTTCATCTCAGTAGAAACTTATTATCTTATAGACTAGAGCTTACAAATAACAGTGTTAATATCTTTATTATAATCAGATTCTTAGTAAAGACTGTGTCATTCTGACTTGTCAGAATTCATGATATGAAAGTCATGTCTCAGCTTCTGCAGATGTCTTATCTGTTTAGATAATTCTCAAGTGAACTCATTCATCTTATCAGAATACTCTTATCACTGAATCTTGAATCAGAGCTCACAATCTCACTTCTCTGAGTTAATAATCTCTTTGATCTGATATTCTCTTTCACTCTCTAGTACTTTATGAATAGAATGATAAGTCATAGAATTCTCTTCTAAGAATTCCTTATATTCACAGAGTAAAGAGATATGAAAAACATTGTATATCTGTAATTCAGATAACAGTTTCAATCTATAGAACTGTGAGCTAACTTTCTTCACAATCTTATAAGACTCTGTTTATAAGAGATTCAGCTTCTTACTAGATCTCTATATAATGATGTTTTCTAGACTCAGTCAGACTCTATCATCTTTCTTAAAACTCTTTACAATATGCTTAAAGTCATAGTATCTCTTCTGATACTCTTAGATCTTTCTCAAGAATTTGCAGATTTTCTCTCAGATCTTCTGAATTCTCTCAGCTTATTCACAGATATTATTACACTCTATAGTGTACTCTCACAGGTTTATCAAGATCATCTGTGAATGAGTCTCAGTGAGCATCTCAAAGAGAGTTTTATCTGTACTAACATGCTTTGAGTTGTTGTATACAAACTCTGTGAGTGATAATCAATGTATTCAGTTATTCTGATTATAATTGATAAAGTATCACAGATACTGTTTCAATATACTTATCAGGTGTTCTATCTGATCATCTGTCTGTTGATGAAAAGTCATGCTTAGATCTCATGAGATCTTCAGTATAGTTATCAGATCAGATTAGAATTCTTCTATGAAGATTAATTCTCTGTCTAAGATAATATTCACAGATAATTCATACAACTGAATCACATTACAGATAAAGATATGAGTTAAATTCTTTGACTTTAAGTTCTTATAAGTGAATATAAAGTGTGCTATCTTAATAAAGTGATTCACTATCATCAGCACACTGTCAAAGCAGGTATTATATATGTTCTTGCTTTCAGAGAGATTTATAAGAGTATTCATTTCTAGCTATTCTCAAGATTTCTATGAGATAAGTAGAGGAGTAAGTTCTTTATATAATCTGAATCATACTACTCATGAACTCTGATAAATAGTATAAGAATTCACTGTCTTCTTTATCAGTTCTTGTATCTTTAGTCAGAAGTATTTTCTTATAAGTAACTCATGAGTTCTAGTGTCTGTAAAATGATCTGTTAGAGAAGAGTCATAATATCTTTTAATAAGTTCTATACATAGAAACTCATTTACAGGCATATAAATCTGATTCTCTCTTTATAAGAGATTATTTAAGTCTCTTCAATTCTTTGTTTCTGCAGAATTAATCTCTGTTATGAGCAGTTTCTGAATATACTGAGTATATTCATTCTTCAGTTACAGTTCAGACAATCTGAATAGAAGATCTTATAAAGACTTATACTCTGTTTTTTCTTGTATCAGGTCTTCTGTAATACTTCTCAAAGCCTGTAAATTCTTCAGATTATAGATACTCTCTTCAAGAATTCTCACAGAGATTCTCAGAGTATTGACTCTTAGTATTGTAGAGAGTAGTTATACAGACTTCTTTCCTCTCTCTTCTCTCTTCTCTTACAGAGAATTGAGAGACTCTTCAGTCAATCTCTTTATAACACTCAGTCTGAGCATCTTATAAAGCTTTTCTATCTTCTCTAGTCTCTCTGTGTCTGTCACTCTGATCTTCTTAATATAGTCTGATCTGTAAGAGAGTTCATTCACTGAGTTCTTAGTTCTCTTGATATGTTCTATCTTGAATCAGAACTTACTCAGTCTCTGAGCTCAGTGAATCTATTATTATAAGAGTTTCTTAATTGAAGTAAACTATTATAAGCTGTTATAATCAGTTTTAATAGTAATCACTGTCACAAGGCTCTTAAAATAGTGATATCAGTGATGAAATAATTCTACTATTATAAGAAGCTTCTGATCATGAATGTTATAGTTGATCTTCATAGATTGTATCTTTCATAAGAAAAAGATCACTGAAACTCAGTTCTTATTTAACTATAGTTATAAGACTATTTCTGAAATTGTAAAGAAGAAGACATCTGTCTTTAATCTGATTAAGAGTAAGAGATTAAAGTGAAACAGTATTACTATATTCATAAATATCTGTTTTAATCTTATAAAGACTCTGTGAGCTTCTGAGATAAGAAAGTTCTTACAGCTCTCTCTTCTTAACAATCTTTTCATTCTTTATTTATAGAATGATTTCTTCTTATTTTCACTCTTCAGCATGTCTGTAAGAGTCAAGAAGATTCTCATAAATATAAAGATAAACTGTCTATAGAAATTCACAAAGCTCAGAAAGATCTGAATCTCATAAATACTAGTTAGCTTCAGTTATAATAGAATAATCTCAATCTATGAAGATTTTATCTGAATATTATCTGCAGTGATTACATATTCTAGGAAATTAATTTAATAAGCACTGAAGTTGTACTTTGTAAGCTTAATATACAGTTCTGTCTTATCTAAGATCTTTAACACACTTTATACATACTCAGTGTGTTCTTTCTTCTTTATAAAGTACATCATCACATTATTCAGATATATTATTATGAAGATATTCAGATATATATGAAGTGTTTTATTAATAAAAGACTGATATATTATAGAGACATTAGTCAGATCAAAAGATATTACTAGATATTTAAATAATCTCAGTGCAGTTCTAAAAACAGTCTTTCATTTATCTCTAAACTGTATTTACAGCTATGTATATATATTAATTATATTCAGTTATATGAATATAACAGCTTCTGTAAGACAGTTGATTACATTCTTAATCAGAGATAGAGAGTAGCAGCTCTTTATTATCTTAAAGTTCAGATTACAGTAGTCTATATATAATCTGAGATCTTTATTCTTCTTCTTTGTAAATATCATAGAGACTTCTGCAGAGGCCTGTGAAGATCAGATAAAGTCATTCTTTAGATTTTTCTTTACATAGACTCACAAGATCTCTGTCTTATAATAGAAGAGCTTATAGATTAGTTCTCAGAAGAGTTTCTATTCTTCTATTAAATCTATTATCAGATTCTTCTCATAATGAGAAGAAAGCTTAGCTGTCTTTACTGAACTGAATATCTCTATAAGATCTCAGTATTTCTCTGATATCTGAAGCTCAGTTTTCATGACTGCAAGATTCTCAGACATTTATAAAGTCATTATATAGATGAGCTTGTCTTCTCTAATTAACTCTACAGTATTAACTGATTCTATCTCTGTAAGTGAGTCTGTCAACACTGATCAGAAGTATAAACCTAACTCACAGACAGCTATGTACAGATTATGTCTTTGAAGTCATACAAGTCTCAAGTACATATTATCTATAATATCTGTGATAATCACAGTTTCTGCAAATCTTCTTCAGATTTCAGAGAGATCTTATAATTCAAAGATAATTCTCACAAGTCTCTCAGCTCTCAGATCTGAGTTCTCATATTCTGCTTATTATAAGAGCAGATTCTCAGTTTTCATTATTCAGCTCATTCACTCTGTGAGCTTTAGAGACACTACAGTGATCTGAGATTCTGAGTTTATTAATACTTCTCATACTTATAAGACAGTAGTATCACAATACAGTCTCTTCTCATAAGTAAGCATTTTCATCAGAGAAGTAACAGATTCAGATGTCAGCTTCAAGATTCTTAAGAAGACTATTACTGACTCTATTCATAACTTCTCAATTTTCTATTTTAGTTTGTTCAGACAGTTTATACAGAGATATTCTGATTTAGAATAGATGAAGTAGAGTCTCTTTTTCTTAATCTCTCTGTTATATACTCTGTTTATAGAAGCTTATAAAGCTCTCTCTCTCTACTCAGCAGTCAGATACAAATCTCTCTATATCTTATTATCTTTTTCTAATAAATCTATTCTCTGTTATTCTGATTCTTACAGAGTTAATCAGTAATTCACTCTTCACAGATCTATAACTCTTACAGTAATTTATAAGCAGTGAATAAGAGTTATCAGTTTCTTCAGAGTTAAGAACTCAGAGTCTTACTCAATGAGCTTGTTCTATATATCTTTATTCAGCTTCTTTATAAATATTATTATTCAGGTCTTATTTCAGAGCTCTGTTTTCACAGATCTCAATTCATATTATAATTTTATAAAGTGCTGTGAGTAGTCTTTATCAGATTTCTTATCTCTTTTTCTAATATTAATAATCACAGCAGAGATGTTCTCTGTTCAGCTTATAAAGTCTCTTAACTTATTCTCTAAATAGATCTTGAGAACAGATCAGTGAAATCTCTTGTAATCATTCTCTAGATAATTTAGTCAGTTCTTGACTTCAGTGTAATAGAGATCTGTTATTATATAGATAACAGCTTCTTTATATTCTATATCACACAGCTGAGCTTGTGAGTCAATTTCAAATATAAACTTATAAAAGCTTTTATAGATTGTAATTTGATAAGTAATCTTAAGTGATTACAGCTTAAGAAAGTTTCTTTTCAGTTCACAGATGTCTCTGAAGATTATGTCTAAAGACTCAGTTCAAGAGTGTTTACAGACAGTAAGTATTTCTTATAGAAAAATAGCTTAGTCTCACAGAAGATACTCAAGAATGTTCTTCACTGAGATTGATTTATTCATAAATTTAAAGAGTTCAGAGAGTTTCTCTGTCACAGATGCAGAGAATAATATCTTATAAGTAATTGATAAGTTCTCTGAAACTTCTTTTATAAAGATTATTCATGATTCAGATGACTGCTTCTGAGTGTCTGTAGTAAAGTTCACAGAGATTGAAGTATGTAAGTTTCTAGTTCTTTCAGTTATAATAGATAGTTGCTGACTGACTGAGCTTGAAATGTAAGAATAAGTGCTCACAGATAATTATTCAGATGTTTGCAGCTTAATATGATATATACTGTTAACTACTAGAAGTATTTACAGTTGAAAGATAAAATGTAGAGATTAAATGTATAATAGTATTCAAGCTGAGTTATGAATAGTATTCACAAACTTCAGTCTATATAGTTGTGTGTAGCCAAGGGCTGCTAACCCTATTGGTTACGCGAGAGATAGGAATAGAGGTAAAGAATCCGCGAGGAGCGGGATTTCTTATACAAGATTCTGCAGAACAGTATAAGTTAGAAGATCTTATGTGATTGAATCTCAAGAATATACAGATCACACATTCATTCTATACATTGAATTATCATTATATGAAATACACAGTGATAGAAGTTCTAGACAGTTATAACTATCATCTTAATACTCTGTCAGAGATTCATAATGTGTTTCACACAAGTCTACTCTGTCACACTGTCACTAATCTATTTTCTTCACAACTGACTTCTGAGTGACAGCTGCCAGGAATCATAGAAGAAGATAATGAACTTGAGTGAGAAATTGAAGATATTCTTGATAAGAGACCCTGTGGCTGTGACTGATAATATCTTGTGAAATGAGTTAACTATGATCATCTGACCTGGACTCTGAGTTCTGCATTATCTGAGACTGCAGCCCTTGACTGATGAGAAGAAGAGAACTAATATTGTGAGCTGCGCCTGATCATTCATAAGACTATTTCATTACACTCCACAGATTTCTACCGCTCCGATTCTCGCCTATTCTCGATCGCCGATCCTCGGCCACTACAAACGCGTATAAATATTCACTTTGATTGCTGATTCTTATACTTTCTCTTTCTTTTCCTTCTTTAATGTTTTTCTCTTTGTTATATAAGACCTATATATTATACCGATCTATTCGGCGTAGGCCTCTTACATTATATATGAATTATGCATCTCTTATATTATTCTGATATATAAGAGTTCGGATTGAGAGACTCAGTATTATTTATAAAATTACAAAGTATTATTATCATCAATTAAGTATTCTTAAATATTGATTCTTATATGTAGTTCTGAGAGAAATCAGAATGCTTCTTAACATACTACTTTTCTAAGTGTTTGAAAAAGTTTATTAGTTTGAGCTATTATATACTATAACTCATTTAGTGTAGATTTGAGAGAAGTCAGAATATTAATAACAGCTTAGAAAGAGAGTGTTCTAATTAAAGAAATATATATAGTATCATGAGTTGTTTTATTATAATTAACTAGTATTTTCAGATTTAAGAGCTGATACTCTTAGTTCATTCAGTGAATATCTGTTATATTGAAAGACAAATCTTACTCTTATTATAAGAGACTATCTATCATTGAGTTCTGACTGTCAGAGCAGTAGTGTATTAGGAAATGGAAATCACTTACTAGCTCAGATTATTGCATCTATCATTCAGTAAGCTTATAGATAATTATAAAATGTTTAAAATTCTTATAATCTGTGACTATCTGAAATTTAAAGATGCTTTGAAGTTCAGAGTCTCATTCTTCTAGACAGTGTACTATTATAAGAAGTTTCTTACTGTAGATTTCATAATTACACTCAGTGAGACTCAGTTTCTTAAATATGAAGATACATAATTGTAAAATATCTTTATTATTATATTATAATATAGCTTCTTCTGTAATATAGTCAGAGAAGTCAGTTTTAATAACTATTTCAAAATCAGAGTTAAATATTATTAGTAAAGAAGTATTAATGAATATCTTCTTTATCTATATAAATTCAGCTTTGATATCTGCTAATTATTGAAATACTGAGTTCTTCTTAGTAAGTTCTGTAAGTAATCTAGTAATATCTGAGAAGTTTTGTATAAATTACTGATAGAAGTTAGTAAATCTGATGAAGCTTTGTATATCTTTCACAGTGTATAAAGCTTTTCATTTCAGAATAGCAGAGATCTTCTCAGAATTCATTCATATTCTCTTATCAGCTTCTATAATAAAATCTAGATATTTTATACTGTTGACTTTAAAATCACACTTATCTATATCTATTGATAGTTCTACTTTTTACAGTTGTTGTAATATTCTTTATATATATTCTTGATATTCTTTTTTGAACTCATCAGTAAAGATGAGAATGTCATTGAGATAAGCAGATATAAACTCATTAAGAAAATCTCAGAGTACTTAGTTAATATACTTCTGAAATGTACTGAGAGTGTTAATCTATTCAAAAGATGTGACTACTCATTCAAAGAGATTATATTTTATTTAGAATACTGTAAGTCACTTATCTTCTTCAGTGATATGAATCTTATGAAAAGTAATAATACTATCTAGCTTTGTAAATTATTGAGCTTGTCTGATATTTGCTAGAGTTTTATTAATAAGAGATAAAGAATAGTGATCTTTCTTTAATAATCTGTTCAGTTCTTAATAGTTTACATAGAATTGAAGTTCTTTATCTGATTTCTTTACAAAGAGAATAGAATCTGCAGTGAAAGAGTTGCTAATGTATATAAATTCTTTATTCAACAGATCATTGAATGTCTTTTAAAGAAGAAGAAGTTTATCTTGAGACATATTATAAAGAGAGTCTCACAGTAATTTGAGATTCTTATTATTTTTCTGTTTCAGCTTGATACTGTGATGTACTTCTGAGTCTTACAAGAAAGATAAATTTGTAAACTTATCTTATCAGAAGACATCTAGATATTCATAGTATTATTAAAAGAGTTTTATATAAGAATCTAATATTATAATATGAAATAACTTTTCTAGAGCTTTTTTAATATCAGTCAGACTAACTTACTACAGACTTTCAGAACAAGTTTACAAGCAATCTCTGCATTCTTACATAAATAGAAGATATTCAACATGGTTAATGCGTACACACAATACTTCTGAATGAGAGTCACTTAAGCTGCAATCATCACCTCAGACAGCTTGAAAAGTTTGAATCAAAAAAAATACAGATTATAACATAAGTTCAAGAGAGAAAGAAGATCTTCTCTTAATAGAAGACTTCACAGTCACTTAAGATAGTCACAATTAAGATAGTCTTAATCAAGATAGTCTCAATTAAAATAGCGCTGCTGATGAGATTACTGAAATAATAGCATACTTCACTTCTTTATCAGAAACAGAGTTCTCTGAAGCAGACACATTGAACGTCACTCATTACCAATGACTATGAAAACAGGGAATAAATCTCAACCTCACCGCGGCCAACCCAGTCACTGAAACAGATAAATTCCGCGAAGTCAAGAATGATTACAGTCATATTGAAATGAAGATTATTACAAAGCTCTCAGAGCTGAAAGAATATAATATCTGACACTGTGAAGTTGAATTAAAATTAGTTTTGATTGATATATCTCACATTCTTGTGAATGAGAAGCTTTCTCTCAATACTTAACTTATAAGTGATAATTTAAAAATCTGATAATACAAAAAAAGCTGATTATAAAAGTATATATAAAACTCAATAAAGACTTAGCTATAAACATTTACTTGATTCAAACTTAATCAGACTAATAAGAATAGTGTTATCAGAATGAAATCAACTGCTGTATTATAAGAGATAGTTAAATTAAAATATTAAATGCACTGAGTAAGTCTCTAATTTAAATTATATAATAAGATTACTACTATATTAATTATTAATTATGAAAGTAATATTACAATGTATACAAATCACTGATAAGTAATAATAAATAAAATTAATATATACAGGTGATTAATATTCAAAGACTTTCTCACTTAATAATTTTTTTATAATCTGAAGACTTATATACAAATATTCATTTAAATCTATCTTAAGAATCTATAGTACGAAATTTCAAAAATATCTGTTTCTGAGAGTAATCTTAATAATCTTATTAATAATCTTATTTACTATAAGACAGTTATCAGACTAAGTGATAGTAAAAAGAAAATATCAGTGAAAGAAGCTGAAAAAGAAAATAATAAGAAAAAGAATACTGACAAGCTCAAGAACCAGCAGTTTATAGATAATTGAAGAGAAAACACTCTCTATATTCAATGAGAAGATATATTTAACTCAGATCTCAAATGTAAATACTGCAGTTACTCAGATTACACTGAGATAGTCTGCTACTATTAGACTGACTATGTGATTGTGTCTGAGATCAGAATCAGAATATTTAATAATCTCATTATTAATTTAACAGATTTCATTACACAGTTTTAAGATTAGATAGTAGTTTTATACTCTCTCAGTGAGACATACTGTCTACTCTTATCACATTTTTCAAATAAGATCATGATTTTCACTTCTCAATTTAAATTATTTTTATTGTGTTATATGACTTTAAATCTCATTTGAGCATTATCAAAAAGTGTTACTTTTTAAAAAATTAAAAATAGTGTAAAAAAAATCTTAGAATGTCTAAATATAGTAACTTTATACTAAGAATAAAACTAAATGAAATTAAATGAAATCACTTTTATATTTTTTCTAAGTTATGATCTCATTTTGATATCTGATATATAGTCACTTTGCATGTTTTTTTAATAACTAGTCTCAGCGGAATTCATACTAAGAAATGTATGAGATCAGATCAAATGAAATTAAATATGAAATTTATGATCTCAGCAGCCAGTCCAGCTACTATAAGAACTAAAAGACTCAATCACAGAAATGATAACATATCAATTACTTCAGAGAAAAAAGTGAAGAATGATAGCTTTGTAAGAACTGTAAAAGATCTATCTGTAATAAGTGAGAAAACTCTGTTAATAATATATAGAGACTTTTTATAATATTTAAACACTGCAGCTTTCTACATCATGTTATCTGATAAAAGTGTATTTAAATATATACATACTTCAGATAATAAAGAAGAACTTAACTTTGCAGAAGAAATTAATAATGAGCTGATTATATCAACTAGTACTAATAAGATCTGTATTTATAAAAATGAAATGAAATTAAATCTGCAGAATATTTACTAGTTATTAACAGTTTTCTGCAATCTCTTAAGCTTCAGCTAACTTATTGAGGAAGAATTTAACTTTATACTCTTTTATAATAAGAATCACTCAATAATTAAATTTGAAATAATTGATGAGAATGATTAAAAATTCTATACAGTAGCAATTAATCACCTTATCTACTTTATTTATGATATTTGAGAGATTACTCTTACCGTGATTATAAAGACTATTTTAAATTACATATTTCTCTCTATATATACATATCTGAAAGACACTACTCTTCTGTATACTGTTACTATTATAAGCTGTAAAGTCAGATATCTCTGAAAGAAAGTTAGTGAGAGATTATCTGTAATATATATTATATTAATATTAAATACTATCATGTCTATAATACTTATTATTATTATTATTCTTCAATTATAGATGTATGCAGTCAGAGACTATGACATCTACCTGAGAATCTTTAGTTCTCAGGGTTTTTCCTATATCTATAAAGTGAACTATTATACATTCGCCAATTTCAGATATGCAAAATCAGAAAATTCCAGCTCAGAATACAAAAACTGTTTACAAATTGTAGTATTTTAACATCTTCTGATACTTTGAAATCATTTGATAATATCATGACAAAAGAAAAGAGAACACAGTCTTAAAGATAGAAATATTAAAAAGATAGATAGAAAAGAATAGAAAGAAAAAATTAAAGTAAAGAGAGACTGTAACAAAACAAATTATCAAAAGATAGTATATAGCTGTTTTAACAGACTATATCTGATCGATTTTCTTCTGTTCATATTCAGATATATCTGAATTTAGTTATTTTCTTGTAGCTTCTTGAGTTTCCGATAGAAAGTCTATTAAGTATTTAATTTATATCTCAGTTGAGAATAAGAATCTCATATTTCATTGATTTAGATCATACTTCTATCTCAATCTGACTCTGAGACTATTGTATAATGTACAGTGCATTACAATATACTCAGAATTCTCATTTGTATTGCAGAATGAGCATTCTATTGAATCAAATCTATCATCAAATCTTTGCATATAAGATTTGAAATAGACATATTCTAGTTTCAGCTGTATTATAGATGAGAATATTTTCTTTTTACATTTAATTGAACAAGATTTTCACTTGGATTTTATTTCAAATCTTGAATAATGTATACTCTTCTTTTATTTCTGCCAGCTTTTATTTCACTTATTTAAACAAGATTCTTTTATCTTTCTCTTTATAAAAGATCAGAACATAATTTTTTGAATAGATCTGCTTAATTCTGAACTCTTTTTTACAGCTGAATCAGTCAATTCATTGTCATGAATATTCATATGAGCAGAAACTTAGTGCAGATGAATTATCAGTTTTAATATTCTTCTCTTTTGAATTTTTAAAACAGAGATTAAAATCAGTTCAAGATTTATTTGATCATTATGAATCTGACTATTTCTAAGTCTTTTTAAAGCAGCTTAACTATCAGAGAATGTCTATATCACTTTCAAACTATTTTCTCTTTTATAAGATTTTATTTTAATGAGTTTGAAAGCGTTCATTATTATAAATAGTTCAGTATCAAAGACTTCAGATTCACAGTCTAAATTTCAGAAATGTGTAATACAATTGCTATTGTCTTCAGTATAAGCAATGTCTGTGTCTAATCTATGTAAATTCTCATTTTTTAAGTTATCTGAATAAATCAGAATATAGTCTTCTATATTAATTGTAGAAATTCTCTTCAAATGCTGTTCATATTCTTTCTCTTTAGATAGTTTACTTATTTCATAGTCTATAAGAGATTCAAGCTTTTCTCTTCAGAGAGTTATCTTCTCATGATCAACTTTTTCAATATTTAAAGAAGAAAATTGATTTTTAATCAGTGAGTATAGTCTGTATAGTCAAGAAGACATTTTCTTTAAACAATTATTTTCCTTCTAATCAAGAAATCTATTTCAATTCAGTTCACTTTCAGAGTTAATTGATGAAAATGAAGAAGAGACTCTTTCTCTGATTATATGATTTAAGCTCATCTTTATAACTCTCAGAGCATAGTTCATATAGACCTTTTCAAATCTAATAGCAGAAGAGAGAATTGAAGCTTCAATTTCAATTACTTTAATAGAAGATGATTTGAATGCTTTCAGAATTCTTCTCAAAGCTCTGTTTTGCAGACTTTGAAAGAGTTCAGTGAAATTTCCTTTATTATTTCATTAAACTTGAACTTCTTAATTAGCTACTGAGGTAATACAGGCTATATATAACTGTCTCATAGCCTGGAAGGTTAGATCTCTCTCTGTATTTGATAATCTGACTATATTGTTCAATAGTCTTTCTACCTTGATAGTTCTTTGTTGAATATAATATTTAAAATTCAACTTGAAGTGTAACCATGCTTCTAATTATTTGACATTTGAACTGGGTTTAATCTCTCTATTTAAAAGAGTTAGACATAGCTCTTTCTCATTGAATCTAGAAAAGAAATGAATTAAATAAGTTTTATTCATATCAAATTGAATTTGATTGATATCTGCCCTAACAAAGATTTTCTTTGCTGCTTTTTCAATCACTTTCAAATTCTCTTTGATAGTTTTTGAGCTGTAGACTAGACCAATATCATTCATAGACTGACCGTGTAACCGTGTCTGAGACCAGGATCAGATTTTTTGATAGTTTCATTACCAATTCGACCGATCCCATTACACAGTTTTAACATTAGATAGTAGTCTCATACTGTCTCAGTGAGACTTACTGTCTACTCTTGTCACATTTTTCAAATGAGATCATGATTTCCACTTCTCAATTTAAATTATTTTTATTGCTTTAAATGACTTTAAATCTCATTTGAGTGTTATCAAAAAGTGTTACTTTTTAAAAAATTAAAAATAGTCTAAAAAAACCTTAAAATATCTAAAAATAGTAACTTTATGCCAAGAATGGGACTAAATAGAATCAAATGAAACCACTTTCTCATTTTTTTCAAGTCATGGTTCCATTTTAACATCTCATATATAGTCACTTTGCATGTTTTTTTAATGACTAGTCCCAGCGGAATTCATGCCAAGAAATGTATGAGATCAGTGAAATTCATGGTCCCGGCGGCCAGTCTAGTCATTCACATAACTCGGAGATCGCACTATTTTCATATCTCTATTTTTGCATAGATATGCAGTGTATATTGCAAATAAAATGAGTGTGATTGAAGATTCTTGCGGTACTTCTATTTTTATCTATAAGAGTTTAAAAGTTAATATCTTCTTGAGCATGTTAATCTTGATTCAATTCTTCTAAGATTAATCACCTGCTTCTAGAATCTTAGTGTTAAAGTCAGAAATAAATATTGTAAGAGAAGTATTTCTCTGTCAGATACTCTGTAATCAATTTAACACTTTCTGTTATGTAACAGTGTCTTGAACCAGAATATGAAGATGCTTGATGATATTATCAGATCTTCACAATACTGATTCACATGCTTTCATTCATAAATGACACTTCTGTTTTATGTAATTCTTCAATTGTTCATTAATATATCAATCTTGATTGATTAGTCAATTAATAGCATCTTTATCTACACTCAGTTTCGCGAGCATTTCTAACCTTTATAATGAGTAGAGAGTGAGATCAGATCCATTAAAATATACAGAAGCATCTAAGTATTCTTTCAGTGCTTGTATTGTATTTAATTCTGTTAGAGTTGAAATTATATAAGTTAATCATTGAATTTTCTTGTATTGAAGTTATTGATTTACATGCATATTAAATATTTATTGTTATTGTAATTTTAACATTGTTGAGAGCTACTGTGATATTATATCTATACTCATATTTAAGAGTTCTTTCATATTATTGTTAGACATAGTTATTATTTATCAGATATATGATATCTGTAAAATCTGAAGAAGTGTAATTATATGAATATTTTATACATCTAAAATATCAGAACTCTTGAGTCTTTCACTGACATTCTTTATTATTTGTAAGATGTTATTACAGAGTCAGAGTAACTGATAAGCAAGCTTCTATCTAAGAACTCAGTGTCTGTTGAACTGTTCAATCATTTTCTATTTCTTATATATTGTTACATGTTTGAATATCTTCTTGATAAGTAATCATTTCTAATAAGAAGATAATAAATATTTTTCAAGTATAAGAAGTCTACACTAAATAGATCAGCATAATATTTATAGATCTTATATAACAAAATGAAAAACATTAAAGAAGAAAAAGAAAGAGAAAGTGTGAGAATTAGCAATTAAAGTGAATATTTATATGCATATGTGATGTATGCAGTGAAGCTTCAGAGTGAGAGAATTATTACATGATCCTGACAGCTGAGAATCAGCAATTGAGAATGGCTGAGAATAAGAGCATACCTGTTCGTACGCGTTCGTGGCGACTGAGAATCAGTGATTGAGAATGGCTGAGAATCAGAGCTTTCAGCGGAATCTATGAAGTGTAATGAAATAGTCTATATAATTGATCAGACACAGCCCGCCACACTTGTATATCAATGTTTGAGAACATCTTTGCTTCAGATAATTGATCAATCATCTTATAAATTAATGATAATGAATAGTAATTCTTAACTATTATCTTATTAAGATCTCTGTAGTCTACACATAGATATAGCCTATCATTCTTCTCAAGTACAAATAGTATGAGTGCCTCTGCCAGACTCTTCAATGAGTGTATTCAGTTCTTCAATTATGCTTTCTCAAGATATTTGTGTAGAACATTCAATTTGTTTACAGACAAGTTGTAAAGAGACTCATACAGCACTGTTATATTATCTTCAAAACAGATCTCATGTTATATTTTAATGTTAGAAAACTGCACTCCTTCTGTTTCTGAAAAGACATTCTTACAATCTGTAAAGAGATGTTATGTTCATTTATCTTCAATAACAGATACTGCTGCTGATTTTGCAGTGAGAGTGATGACTTCTTTATCTGTTCTTAAGTTTCAGCTATCTGCTATACAGTATATTAACTCTATCTTTTTCTCAAGATTCTTCTGATGAAACTCTTCAGATTTCTCTATTACTATCTCTTCATTAGTGAGGCAGTATCATTATACTGATCAGTGAAATCATGAATTTCACATTTGATCTCATTTAATCTGATCTCATATATTTCTTGACATGAGTCTCATCAGAATCAAGTATCAAAAAAATCTGAAAATGAATCATTTCTGAGAGAAATGATGTGAAACATAATCAGATTTAATATAAGAACAGTGAAATGAGAGTAATTTTTCATAATAAACTGTGAAACATAATCATTCTTTCAAAATCAGAATGAGACTGAGACTGAAGATTAAATTCAGTCTTATTCAGTTCATTCAGTGATTGCTTATATAATCAGAATTTAGTAATGATTATTGATAACACTTATAAAATAATTAAATACATTCTTGTATAAGTTTATTCTTTACTTTCTTATGAAAACTACACTTCTCTGATATACTGTGATCAGAGATATTAAACTGTCTGATAATTTCATATTTTACAATCATGAGTTTCTTGATTATTTCTTCTTATAATTGTTTTCAGTAATAGTGATAAATATCTCAGCTTGAGTTGAACCTTCACTTCATTCTAATCTCTGTAAATAAAATTATCAGAATATCATATATCATCAGTATAACAGTTGAATATATACTCTCAACAATTTTTTATACCTCTAGACTTGATTTAGTGTGTAAATTTATTAAATTATCTTGAAGATAGCAGTCAAATTCTGTTTATATGCATGTAGTTGTGCCTGATTTTCAGTTGCAATCAATGTATGCAAGTTCTGTCTCAAAGTTAGTATTATAGTTCTATATAATATAAAGTGTTATCAAAGATTGTTTGTTACTTACTAGAGAATTGTATTTCACTGTCTTCACATCTCTAATATCTGCTTATTCAAATCTCTGATAGTTGATATTATAGTAGTCTCAGATTAATTTAATATATAAGTCTCATTTGTTCTCTGTTCAATCTTGAGAAGTGTAGATATTAACTTAATAAGAGAGATCTAGTAGAGCTGCTACAGCATAGTACTCTGTAAAAGATTATTCAGTTTTACTGTAATAATATATCAGTTTATTTCTTACAGCAATAATAGCCTGTGCTATAGTATCATCTCAGAGTGAATTTCTTTTTAACTGATTCAACTGCTTCTCAAGATGAGTAAATAAACTGTTATACACTCATCAGACTGAGTGCAGCATTGATGTATAAGTGATTAAAACTGTCTTTATTATCTTATAAAACTGAAATATTAAATAAATCACATATTTCAACTGAGTTTACTTCATATCTGAAAGTTTCAATATCTGAATCTTTTCTTAATTAGAGTGTTATACTCAATGATTGATCATCTGATGTAAGTAAAGAGAATGAATAGTTATCTTATATATTGAACTTCATCATGTTCTAATATTCTGTATCATATTCAGGGATATAACTAATTTGTTTATTTGTTAAATATCATGAAATTGTTGTTGTTATTTAGAGAAGATATAAATTATATTAGCAATGTTTCAAATCTGTGATATTTAAATATAGTCTGTGCTATGGCATCATCTCAGACTGAATTTCTTTTTAAATAATTTAACTACTTCTCAAGATAAGTAAATAAACTGTTACATACTTATCAGCCTGACACCTCTGTAGCTGATTATGAAGTTCAAGTTTGATAAAATAATTAAGGAAATTTCACTGAACTCTTTCAAAGTCTGCAAAACAGAGCTTTGAGAAGAATTCTAAAAGCATTCAAATCATCTCCTATTAAAGTGATGAAAATTGAAGCTTCAATTCCCTCTCCTGCTATTAGATTTGAAAAGGCCTGTATGAACTATGCTCTGAGAGTTATAAAGATAAGCTCAAATCATATAATCAGAGAAAGAGTCTCTTTTTTATTTTCATCAATTAACTCTGAAAATGAACTGAATTGGAATAGATTTCTTGATTGAAATGAAAATAATTCTTCAAAGAAAATGTCTTCTCAACTGTACAGACTATGCTCTCTGATTAAAAATCAATTTTCTTCTTTAAATATTGAAAAGATTGATCATGAGAAGTTATCTCTCTGAAGAGAAAAGCTTGAATCTCTGATAGACTTGTAAATAAGTGAACTATCTAAAGAGAAAGAATATGAACAGCATTTGAAGAGAATTTCTACAATCAATATAAAAGACTGTATTCTGATTTATTCAGATGACTTAAAAAATAAGAATTTGAATAGATTAGACACAGGCATTGCTTATACTGAAGATAATATCAATTTTATCTCAGATTTCTGAAATTTAGGCTGTGAATCTGAAGTCTTTGACACTGAACTATTTGCAATAGTGAAAGCTTTTAAACTTATTAAAATAAAATCTCATAAAAGAGAAAATAGTTTGAAAGAGATATGAATATTCTCTGATAGTCAAGCTGCTTTAAAGAAACTTAGAAATAGTCAGATTCATAATAATCAAATGGATCTTAAACTGATCTTAAACTCTATTTCAAAAATTCAAAAGAGAAGAACATCAAAGCTGATAATTCATCTGCACTGAGTTCCTGCTCATATGAATATTCATGACAAGGAATTGGCTGATTCAGCTGTAAAAAAGAGTGCAGAATTAAGCAGATCTATTCAAAAAAAGTATGTTCTAGTCTTTTATAAAGAGAAAAATAAAAGAATCTTGTTTAAACAACTGAAATAAAAGCTGGGAGAAACAAAAGAAAAGTATACATTATTCAAGATTTGAAACAAAACCCAAGTGGAAATCTTGTTCAATTAAATGTAAAAAGAAAATATTCTCATCTATAATACAGCTGAAACTAGAACACAGCTATTTCAAATCTTATATACAAAGATTTGATGATAGATTTGATTTAATAGAATGCTCATTCTGCAATGCAAATTAGAATTCTGAGTATATTATAATGCACTGTGCATTATACAATAGTCTCAGAGTCAGATTGAAAGAGAAGTATGATCTAAATCAATTAAATATGAGATTCTTATTCTCAACTGAGACAGGAATTAAATACTTAATAGACTTTCTATCAGAAGCTCAAGCAGCTACAAGAAAATGACTGAATTCAGAAATATCTGAATATGAAGAGGAGGAAATTGATCAGATATAGTCTGTTAAAACAGCTATATAGTATCTTTTAATAATTTGTTTTATTACAGTCTCTCTTTATTTTACTTTACTTTTTCCTTTCTATTCTTTTCTATCTATCTATTTAATGTGTCTATCTTTAAGACTGTGTTCTCTTTTCTTTTGTCATGATATTGTCAAATGATTTCAAAGTATCAGAAGATGTTAAAATACAGCAATTTGTAAACAGTTTTTGTATTTTGAGCTGGAATTTCCTGATTTTGCATATCTGAAATTGGTGAATGTATAATAGTTAACTTTATAGATATAGGAAAAACCCTGAGAACTTTTAGTTCTCAGATAGATGTCATAGTCTCTGACTGCATACATCTATAATTGAACAATAATAATAATAAAATAATATCAGCCTGACTGCAGCATTCATGTATAAGTGATTAAGACTGTCTTTATTATCTTATAAAACTGAAATAGTAAATCAATTACGTATTTCAACTGAGTTCACTTCATATCAGAAAGTGTCAATATCTGAATCTTTTCTTAATTAGAGTGTTATACTCAATGATTGATCATCTGATGTAATTAAAGAGAATGAATAGTTCTCTTATATATTGAACTTCATCATGTTCTAACATTCTGTATCATATTCAGGGACATAACTGATTTGTTTATTTATTAAATATCATGAAATTGTTGTTGTCATTTAGAGAAGCTATAAATTATATTAGCAATGTTTCAAATCTGTGATATTTAAATTATTAGTCAATCTATTCAAAATTAACAGTAGTATTATCAAAAAGCATTATTAAAAAGCAATACTAAAAAGTGTTATTAAAAAACATTATCTTTTACAAAGTAAATGCAAAAGATACTTAAGTAATCACTTTTATCTCATTCTAATCTCAAGAACCAGCTATCTTATTATTCATTATCTTCATATTAAGATTCTTTATCAGTGTTTGCATCACAAGTTGAATTATATAAGTAATGCAGAGAATATAACCTTATTTATCATTTCAGAAATGCAAAGTCAATTTTTACTTCAAGCTCTTTATTATAGTATAGTTAGTCACAGTATTATCAGTTGTATTTTTAAGAAGACTGAGACAAATATCTCAATAGTTATTTTTAATCACTGTTATTAATATCTCTATTATATAATTCTTAGTATGACTA
>NW_003101680.1:2793015-2794018 GCF_000003855.2 Blastomyces gilchristii SLH14081 | reverse complement strand
TCAATCTTGATTAATCTCTGTCATATTTCTTGAAATATATTATTATTGTGAAAGAGAGTGTTATCAAATTACATTATCAGATAATATTATTATTAAAAATACATTAATATTATAAATATCAATGTTGAAAAAATATTGATATATATATATTATAGTGATTCGTGAATCATCATAGTTAAAGATATATATATATATTATTTGTAACATTGATAATTGATTACAACTTATACAATAATTTTTGACATCTTAAAATTAATTTCAATTATTAAACTAATAGTTATGAACTTATAACTAACTAATATAAAAAGAAAAACACTTTTTCTACTTATTATCTTTCTTCTCTTTCTCATTCTTCTTATCATTCTTTACAATCTACTTCTCATTCTCATTCTTCTTCTTCTTCTTCTTATCTGAGATAATAATCATCTCAAAATCTCTCTCTGCTATCTTCTTAGAGAAGAGTTCTCACTGCTCTCTCTTAGTTAGATTAATCTGTTTCTCAAAATTCTGCATTTTCTGATCTACTGTGTTAGGTTTCATCTCAGCAGTAAGCAGATTGATGTACTCAGAGAGCAGAGCTGTCTTCTCAATATTCTGAATTATAAAGTGTATTTAAGATCTGAACAAGGTCTTAATTTCCTTCTTCTCTGTCAGCTTCTGCTAATTAATTAGAGAACAGAAGTATTATCAAAAATCATTATCTCTTAATAGAGAACTCATTAGTTTTGACTTTCTTGTTTTCTACTTTAACACTCTCTTAATCTTCTTCTGCTGCTGCTTATTTATAGTAATACTCTTCTTCTCTCTCTCTCTCTTCATCTTGGTCTTAAATTATTCTCAGAACTTCTTCTAATCTTACTACTACTGTATAAAACTCTATACTATCTTCTTTTTTAATCTCTCATAGATGATGTCATCTGTATTATTTCTACACTTAGTTCAGTCTAAATCTATCAGAAGTGTTACTTAAAATTATTATTATTCTACTTTCATACAGAGTCTC
>NW_003101680.1:2784485-2790737 GCF_000003855.2 Blastomyces gilchristii SLH14081 | reverse complement strand
AATCAGAATACTTGAAATTCTTCTTTACTTTCTTCATACTGAAGTCATCACAGTGCTATTTAGATCTCATTATTGATTACTTAGAAGAGATCTTATTAGCCTTTGTCTCAGAGTATTGATTATTTAAATAGATTCAGAAAGTCAAGTTAACAAGCTCAGTATAATTAATTGATAAACTCTGATACTGTAATATTATTATCTACATCTTATGAGTCAGCTTTATAAGATAAAGCTGTGTTTTTAATAGATTTGAATTATCAGCTAATTTCTCTCAATATTCTTTAAATCTTATATTGAAATTGAAAGAATTCTCATCATTTCATTAATGTAATAAGTTGAACTGCTGCATTACTGTGAAGTCACTGCCCTGGTGGCTGAATGATTAATGCGGCCACCCGGTAGTATCTTGGCGTGGGAAATCAAGGTGTGTGAGTTCGAAACCCGCAGGGGATATATTAAATCCGGAACTTAAGCACCTCAGGTTTTCTAATAAATACAGAGGTGTACAAATTGCTTTAATAAAATCACTCTATGTTTCTGAGCTGAGAAGTTATTATTGTATGTATCTAATTATCACTTCTTTGTATTTTTCTATGTTCTGTTATCTTGATGTGATCTCTAGACTGATTGTATGACTGTGTCTGAGATCAGAATCAAACTTTACAGCTATTATATTATCTAAAAGTATTGCTTCTGATTATGATTTGTGTTCATCACATTGATTTCAAATCATGTTATTTCAAATATTAAAGGTCTCAGATTTACTTTTCAAATAAAAATCTAGTCTCAGATAAAGAATATGTTTGAATTCTTAGTCACATTTTCATTCTGATCTCATTATTGAGAATGACATCAAATGAAATTATGAAATCACTTCTCACTTACATAATATCATAACATAGTACTCATTTATTGAAAATTCAATAAAGAGTGTTATTAAATATCATTACTTTTCTGAATAGAGATTATAATTCATATAATTATAATTATTAAAAAAATATACAATACAAAAAAAAATAAAAAATAAAAAATAAAATAAAAACATGAAAAGATTACAATGAAAAAAAAGAGAAAGAAAAAAAAAGAAAAGAAAAAGAAAAAAATTAAAAATTAAAATAAAAAAAATCAAGATTACAGAGCAGCAGTACTTTTAAAATACTCACTCTTCAGAGTCTTTACAATATTTACTATCAACTGTGTATCTCTCACAGTGAGAGTAACACAGCTGTAATAAGTCAATATCTTAATATTATTTAATAAATAATCAGTATATATCTGTATAAATATGAATTTTTAGAAAATATACACTTAAAAAGTGTGATCAGAGTGAACTCTGCTGCCACTTGAATAGTATTAAGAACAGAATACTGAAATCAATAATTCTTCTCATCAATTTAATAGACAAGATGTTTAAAGATAATCTTGAAGAATATAAGATTTCTCAACTTCTGATAAAAATAAATCTCACAGAGAGACTCTATTTTCATGATATCAGAAACTGAGTGTTATTAAAATGAATTACTTTTATATAATATATATACACTTACTGCAATAATACACTCTCTGTATATGTAAACTGAGAGTTACAGCTTTCTCACACTGCACAGCTCTCACTGAAATGCTGTTACTAAATTTTACAACTCATATAGTCTCTTAGTTTTAGCATGCACTGCATATATGCAGCTCAGTATGCTGAGAGTGTGTTAATTATTGTGATCTGACATGATACTCACTTTTCACAGGCTATGTTTCGGTTGAGAGAGAGAAGGACGCTCTTTTCTACATATTTTATTAGAGAAGATGAATAATTAGTAATATTGAATATAATTTAATTCTTCTGTATTTAAAATTTGATTAGTCTATACTCTTTAATTTAAGAATTTTTAACAGTGTTTTAATAGTTTTCATACCAGCTTGAACTTAGTGATGAATTGAAGAAGAAGAGAAAAGAGAGAAGAAAGAAATGAAAATAACTTATCTTTATAGTATAAAAACAGACAATTGCTGTAATCATTCTCTCTAGTAATAAAGATCTGTTTTCTACATGTATCTCTGATATAGATTATATAATAACTATATACAAAGAATATTAATAGTGTATGTATTAAATAAAGATAATATTACTATGCAACACTGTAGCTGTTTCTGTACATCTCTGAAAGCTGTTAATAGTTTCTTTGAGTCTCTTTATATTTGATAAGTTAATAATATATTTCAATACACTCTCTCTTTCACTATTATTATTATTATTATTATCATCATTATTATTATTATTATCATATCATTGCTAGCTATCTTCTCTGCCTTCACTCTCTCTCAATACTCATTAAAATTAATTATATTATCTCTTTTCAAATATTCTGCGGTTCTGCAGATCATCAAGGCACGTGAGTACTGTCACAGGTTAAAGAAAGAGAAGAAGAAGATGTTTCAGTGAGAGAAAATAGATTATAAGACATGTTATAATGCCTTAAAGAGACTCTGTAAGAAAGTAGAATAATAATGATTTTAAGTAACACTTCTGATAGATTTAGACTGAACTAAGTATAGAAATAATACAGATAGCACTACTTGTAAGAAAATGGAAAAGAAGACAGTGAAGAGTCTCATACAGTAGCAGTGAGATTAGAAGAAGTCTCAAGAATAATTTAAGACTAAGATGAAGAGAGACAGAGAGAAGAAGAGTATTACTATAAATAAGCAGAAACAGAAGAACATTAAGAGAGTATTGAAGTGAGAGACAAAGAAGTCAAAACTGATAAGTTTTTTATTAAGAGATAATAATTTTTGATGATACTTCTGTTCTTTAATTAATTAGCAGAAGCTGATAGAGAAGAAAGAGATTGAGATCTTATTCAGATCTTTATTATTATTATTCTTCAATTATAGATGTATGCAGTAAGAGACTATGATATCTACCTGAGAACTTTTAGTTCTCAGAGTTTGTTATATATCTATAAAGTTAACTATTATACATTCACCAATTTCAGATATGCAAGATCAGAAAATTCCAGCTCAGAATACAAAAACTGTTTATAAAGTGCAGTATTTTAACATCTTCTGACACTTTAAAATCATTTGACAATATCATGACAAAAGAAAAGAGAACACAGTCTTAAAGATAGACATATTAAATTGATAGATAGAAAAGAATTGAAAGAAAAAGATAAAGTAGAGAGAGACTGTAACAAAACAAATTAATAAAAGATACTATATAGCTGTTTTAACAGACTATATCTGATTGATTTCCTCCTCTTCATATTCAGATATTTCTAAATTTAGTCATTTTCTTGTAGCTGCTTGAGTTTCTGATAGAAAGTCTATTAAGTATTTAATTCCTGTCTCAGTTGAGAATAAGAATCTCATATTTAATTGATTTAGATTATACTTCTCTTTCAATCTGACTCTGAGACTATTATATAATACACAGTGTATTATAATATACTTAGAATTCTCATTTGCATTGCAGAATAAGCATTCTATTAAATCAAATCTATCATCAAATCTTTGTATATAAGATTTAAAATAGTCATGTTCTAGTTTCAGCTGTATTATAGATGAGAATATTTTCTTTCTATATTTAAGTGAACAAGATTTCCACTTGAGTTTTATTTCAAATCTTGAATAATGTACACTCTTCTTTTATTTCTGCCAGCTTTCATTTCACTTGTCTAAACAAGATTCTTTTATTTTTCTCTTTATAAAAGACCAGGACACAATTTTTTGAATAGATCTGCTTAATTCTGCACTCTTTTTTACAGCTGAATCAGCCAATTCATTGCCATGAATATTCATGTGAGCAGGAACTCAGTGTAAATGAATTATCAGCTTTGATATTCTTCTCTTTTGAATTTTTAAAACAGAGTTTAAGATCAGTTCAAGATTTATTTAATTATTATAAATCTTACTCTTTCTAAGTCTTTTTAAAGCAGCTTAACTATCAGAGAATATTTATATCTCTTTCAAACTATTTTCTCTTTTATGAGATTTTATTTCAATGAGTTTGAAAGCTTTCACTATTATAAATAGTTCAGTATCAAAGACTTCAGATTCACAGTCTGAATTTCAGAAATCTGAGATAAAATTGATATTATCTTCAGTGTAAGCAATGTCTGTGTCTAATTCATTCAAATTCTCATTTTTGAAGTCATCTGAATAAATCAGAATAGAGTCTTCTATATTGATTGTAGAAATTCTCTTTAAATGCTGTTCATATTCTTTCTTCTTAGATAGTTCACTTATTTACAAGTCTATCAGAGATTCAAGCTTTTCTCTTCAGAGAGATATCTTCTCATGATCAACTTTTTCAATATTTAAAGAAGAAAATTGATTTTTAATTAGTGAGTATAGTCTGTACAGTTGAGAAGATATTTTCTTTGAAGAATTATTTTCATTTCAATCAAGAAATCTATTTCAATTCAGTTTATTTTCAAAGTTAATTGATAAAAATGAAGAAGAGACTCTTTCTCTGATTATATGATTTAAGCTTATCTTTATAACTCTCAGAGCATAGTTCATACAGGCCTTTTCAAATCTAGTGATAGAAGAATGAATTGAAGCTTCAATTGGCATTACTTTAATAAGAGATGATTTGAATGCTTTCAGAATTCTTCTCAAAGCTCTGTTTTACAGACTTTGAAAGAGTTCAGTGAAATTTCCGTGATTATTTCATCAAACTTGAAGTTCATAATCAGCTACTGAGATAATACAGGCTATATATAACTGTCTCATAGCCTGGAAGAATAGACCTCTCTCTGTATTTGATAGTCTGATTATGTTATTCAATAATCTTTCTGCCTCAATCATTCTTTATTGAATATGATATTTAAAATTCAACTTGAAGTTTAATCATACTTCTAATCATTTGATATTTACACTGAGTTTAATCTCTCTTTTTAAAAGAGTTAGAGATAGTTTTGTCTCATTGAATCTAGAAAAGAAATAAATTAACTTAGTTTTATTTATATTAAATGAAATTTGATTAATATCTACTCTAACAAAGATTTTCTTTACAGCTTTTTCAATCATTTTTAAATTCTCTTTAATAGTTTTTGAGCTGTAGACTAGATCAATATCATTCATATAACTCAAAGATCATACTACTCTCATATTTCTATTTTTGAATAGACATGCAGTGTATATTGTAAATAAAATAAGTGAGATTGAAGATTCTTACAGTACTTCTATTTTTATCTCAGTCTTGTCTTATTTCATTTCATCAAAGAAAAGTTGTATGTTTCTTTTAGATATAAAATAGTTAACTTATTTTATTAGAGAAAGTGACAGTTTTAACATCTTTAAAGTCTGAATTAACTTTGACTTTGAAACATGATTAAATACTTCTTTTATATTCAATAAAAACTGCAGTTGCAACTAGATCTTCATACTTTTCTATTTAAATATTATAAATAACTGAGAGAACAGTGTTAATTACAGAACATTGTTTTCTATCTCTCATTTATTCACTGAATAAAAGAGAATTTCTAATAGAGCTTATAAAAGATAGTTAAGTAGCTATTATCTCTTCTAAAACCTTTTCTAAACAGTTTAATAGAGATATTACTCTATATAACTTAGAAATTAAAGTTTTTCTATTAAATTTTACAAGAATCACTTCAGTGACTTCTCTTCAGTATTCAGAATAATATTCATTTTTCAAGTAATTGAAAAAGAGCTTAAAATATTCATTCTTTAAGTAGAAATATGTATTTTGAATAATTAAGTGATTAATTGAATCAGGCTCTGCAGCAGTTTTAACTGAACTTGAGAAGATAGCTGACTTTAATTCATCTTGTATAAGATCAGGTCATTCTCAGTTATTTTCATCAACATAGTTGAGAAGTAATATATTCTCTTTCTCTGAATCTGAATCTGATGAGTTTTGAAAGAGAGTTCTTATAAAAGCTTAACATTTTTTCTCAAAAGAGTTTGCTGTATATAATTCATTCTAAAACTCATATTCTAAGGCTGAAACCTTTACTACACTTCTTATTTTAGTATAGTTAAAAGCTTTAAAAACTTTCTTTTCTTATACTTCTGTAAGAAATTTATTCCAGCAGTCTGTTTTAACTCTTTTAATATCTGAAATATATTCATTTCTGACATCTTTGAACTCTTTATCAGAATTATATCATTCTTTCAATCTCTTTTAACAGTAGCTAATTATTTTCTTTTATATATAATATTTCAAATTACATCAAGATTTTTGAATATTCATAAGACTTCTCTTTCTTATATTATGAACGCTTAAGC
>NW_003101680.1:2783039-2784195 GCF_000003855.2 Blastomyces gilchristii SLH14081 | reverse complement strand
AGATTTTATGACATGAAGATTAGATCTATAATACATTTCTGTTTCATATCTTTTCTAAAGAATGTTTGTTAATCAGACTTGTTAACTAAATCTGTTAAATGTTCAAAGATTCATTTAATCAGATTATCAGCTCTTACTGCTCTTTTACATTCTGAATTTCATCAGAGATAATATGCATTGAAATCTTCTATAATTATAGAGTTTCTTAATAAAGTTATGTTCAGAAACTCTCTATTAATTGTTCAGATATTATTATTTTTCTTCAATGATTTTTCATTATATATATTTATAAGCTGTATAGTATTAAACTCATTCTCTTTATTTATAATATCACTCATCAGAATATCAGGGTCAGACATGATATTAAATCTTAGATTAAATTAATATCTTAATCTCTTTCTTTCATAGATCACTACTCTTGACTTTATCTCAGACTTTTGAGATAGAAAGCAGTAGTAGCTTGAATGAGAAATAATGTATTTTTACTCAGCATCAAAATTCAGTTTCTGAAGTAGTATAAAATTAACTTTTTATTCAAATATAATTTGAAGATAAGAATAAATACAATTTGAGTTTCTATTCATATTATTTTGAATAAATGTGATTTTTGAAGAGTTTTTAAACTTTTTTTGTTATTTTTATTGTATATTCATACTAAAAGAGAGTAGAGATAGAGTAGAATCTAATCACTATTATCAGATAGTAGATTATAACTATTCTGAAAAGTAGAACTCTTAACTACTTGTATTATATCTAGTTTATTATCAGAGTCATTTCTCAATTCAATAATCTTAACAGAAGTTTAAGAATTCAAATTCTGTTTATATTTAGCTGAAGTATTAGAGTTTGAAGATTTATATAGTTGAGAGTTTCTTCTTTTTAAGCTTACAGTTGTGAGTTTACTGATTTAACTATTCTCTTCAGTTCTAGATTTACTTTGAGCTTCATCTTTTCTTCAGTTTCTTTGAGTTCTTAGAGTAAATATACATTCTTTTGAGTTAGATGTATATTTTTCTTTACAATTAGAGCACTTAAGCAGAGTATGTTAACATATTTCATCTCTTTTTAAGCATGTTTCATATTTATACTCATTAGTTTTATGATCTCTGGCACAGAATGTACATTTTGAGTCTCCAAGAATAGAAGACTGGTAAGG